>NC_073385.1:21707094-22007094 GCF_028641065.1 Leucoraja erinaceus
GATGATTTATTTTATCTTTTCAAAATTTGCAGCATAGTAGAGTACAGCAGGGAGCCATGTACCCCACCTAGTCAAAACGGGCTGAGGAGGTAGCGGAATCTCGGGGGCCATTTCCTTGAACAACTGTATATGTGACGGTATTCTGGGGATTTTCTTGGCATTGGAAACTAGGCCATTGACATTTGGAAACAAGCTACGTATGTGTATGGCAATGCTATGAAGTCCTGAGCTTATCTAATGCAACATTTTGGGGAATAAAACTTTAAGTCACCAACAGAAAAATATTCTCGTGTTTTATACCTTCTGGCCAAAGTACAGCAAGTGAAGATGTAAACAACTGAGCAATAGTTGAGCTGCTTGACTTCTCCAATACTTCCGATGTCAACAAGTACTCCTTTGATATATGACCTGCCCAGTGTACCGATGACCACATTGGCAACATACCTCCCCACAGCATTGGTTGTCTCACCTATTGAGATCCATATTTTGTTGTCTGCAACTTCATCTCTAATTTTCTGCACAACAATGTTGAAGTTGCTGTCAACATCATTTTTCCCAAATGATGACTCGCTTGGTATATGCCAACGAATTGCATACCTTCTATTTAATGAATGCTTGCAGCAAGTTGAAGTCGTTTAACAATCCTCTGGGCAGCCATATCATAGAAACATAGAAACATAGAAATTAGGTGCAGGAGTAGGCCATTCGGCCCTTCGAGCCTGCACCGCCATTCAATATGATCATGGCTGATCATCCAACTCAGTATCCCGTACCTGCCTTCTCTCCATACCCTCTGATCTCCTTAGCCACAAGGGCCACATCTAACTCCCTCTTAAATATAGCCAATGAACTGGCCTCGACTACCCTCTGCGGCAGAGAGGTCCAGAGATTCACCACTCTCTGTGTGAAAAAAGTTCTTCTCATCTCGGTTTTAAAGGATTTCCCCCTTATCCTTAAGCTGTGACCCCTTGTCCTGGACTTCCGCAACATCGGGAACAATCTTCCTGCATCTAGCCTGTCCAACCCCTTAAGAATTTTTGTAAGTTTCTATACGATCCCCTCTCAATCTCCTAAATTCTAGAGAGTATAAACCAAGTCTATCCAGTCTTTCTTCATAAGACAGTCCTGACATCCCAGGAATCAGTCTGGTGAACCTTCTCTGCACTCCCTCTATGGCAATAATGTCCTTCCTCAGATTTGGAGACCAAAACTGTACGCAATACTCCAGGTCCAATGTATGTTTATTTCCTACTCTTAATTCTGAGCTAAGGTGGAGTTTCAGATCAAGACTCCACCACAGTCACTTAAAACCTTATAGTACCTGAGGACCTGCCAAATGTGCAATGAGTCTTCAGAATACAAACTGGGAATATTAAAAGGCAAGCTACCATGACCTTACAGGCAGGATGCATAACGACATGACAACCATGCATGACCTTCTCGTTAGGGCCAAATTGAGTTGATGAACAGCTGCCAGCCCAGTAGAACTACTAGCTGCTCATCCTTCCACCTCTGAGCTCATCTTGAACTTCCTCGCAAATTCCATAAAACGTAACTAACCTGGAGGTGCATTTCTACTCATCATCATTGGTATAAACCACCTGCTGTTTCTTTCTATTACATTGGACTCCCCATTGGGTCCAGCGATGGACCACTGGCATGATGAAGACAGGGTTCAAATGAACTTGGCAACAGCTCCTTAGCTTTACACTGGGAAGGGCTGGCATTTGAATGGTGGCCCCATGTTTTGGCTGGTATCACCAACTCCGTAAGGAAGGGAAAGTGCAGGTAAATGTTTGGATTGTTTAACTTTATATTACTTTTATTTTTACAACGTCTATATATTTAATTTAATTTTTAATTATTTAAAATCTACATAAAATGACTTTCAGAGATATTTAACAGAGGTTCAATAACCTTTAGCAGTGACGGGGCTGACCTGGTGTTGAGAATCAGTTCAGAAATGGTGAGTGCATGCAGGCATCACAGGTAATGGAGGAGATCCAACATAGTCCTGCCGCGTTGGAAGTAGATATTTACTCCAACGAACTGAGCTAAATGATCTCACTTGGGGGATAGAATCACACTGGATTCAAGAGGACATACCTGTAAAACAAGTGCCAACTTGTCTATCCAACAGTAGGTTAGAAATATTAAACTGAGAGATTAATTATCTCCAATGTCAACATCGACTAAAGTTTATTGCGCAACTACGAGAGATAGATATTGGACACCAGCAAACAGCTCCGTGTCAGGTTTCATTGTAATTAACTTACTAGTTGACAGATGAAGTTGTCATAGACACCTGAAACCAATACATCTCATGAACTAGATGTTTCAATATGCTTCATTGCTAAATCATATTTCCAACAATTTTTGATTTGTTTCCAAAAGCTCAAGATAAGGGGTATATGATGATAAAATTGATTATTTGGCAAAGGATTTGGATAATTTATTTTATTTTAGTGCTACATCATTGTAAATGTACTTGGACCGTATTGCAACCATTGATGGGCATGGTCCCTGTGGCACATTGCCAAGGAGTCCCACAGTTTTGGTCCCCTAATTTGAGGAAGGGCATTCTTGCTATTGAGGGAGTGCAGCATAAGTTCACAAGGTTAATTCCCGGGATGGCGGGACTGTCATATGCTGAGAGAATGGAGCGGCTGGGCTTGTATCTTCGGGAATTTAGAAGGATGAAAGGGGATCTTTTTGAAACATATAAGATTATTAAGGGTTTGGACACGCTAGAGGCAGGAAACATGTTCCCAATGTTGGGGGTGTCCAGAACCAGGGGCCACAGTTTAAGAATGAGTGTAAGCCATTTAGAACTGAGACGAGGAAACACTTTTTCTCAGAGAGTTGAAAACCCGGTTTTCGGCCCGAAACTTTGCCTATTTCCCTCGCTCCATAGATGCTGCTGCACCCGCTGAGTTTCTCCAGCATTTTGTCTACCTTCAATTTTCCAGCATCTGCAGTTCCTTCTTAAACAGAGATCTCCACACATCAACACTATCCTACACATACTGGGGACAATTTTCACATTTACCAAGCCAATTTACCTAAATACCTGTACGTCTTTGGAGTGTGGGAGGAAACCGATGATCTCGGAGAAAACCCAGGCAGGTCACCGGGAGAACGTACAAACTCCGTAAAGACAACATCCATGGTCGGGATTGAACCTAGGTCTCCGGCACTGTAAGTGCTGTAAGGAAGCAACTCTATCGCTATGCCACCAAACTGCCCAGATGTGGAAGAATCACAGGTAATGTGATCTAAGAAGAGTAACTTACCAAGTGCTACTGGTCGATAGTCATTGAGGCAAGTCACCTTACTCTTCTTGGGCACCGGTATTATTGATACCCTCTTAAAGCAGGTGGGAACATCAGACCTCAGTAATGAGAGGTTGAAAATGTCCAACCAGTTGGTCTGCACAGGTTTTGAGAACTCGACTGGATATACCATCAGGTCCCGGCGCTTTCTGAGGGTTCAACCCCCTGAAGGATCTTCTGACATTGGCCTCTGTGACTGTCACTGTAATACCATCAGGGCATATGGGGGCTCGGGAAGGCACATCAGTGTTCGCCCTATTGAACCGTGCGTAGCACGCATTGAGCTCATCAGGAAGTACTGCTTCACTGTCGCTTGAGCTGCCTCCTGGTTTCGCCTTGTAGGAGGTGATGGCATTCAACCCTGCCACAGGTGCCGAACATCCGCCCCATCCTCCAGCTTAGAGCAGGTCCCTTTTGGCTTTTTTGATGGCCTTGTCAAGGTCATATCTGGACTTCTTATAGACCTCTGCATGTGATCTGATCCTCAGAAGAATGCGGATCACATGGTTCATCCAAGGCTTCTGGTTTGGAAACACTCGGAAGGTTTTTGTAGGAGCACAGTCCTCCACACATTTCCTTACGAAGTCTGTAACGACTGTGGTGTATTCATTCAGGTCCGTTGCCAAGTCCTTGAACATTGCCCAGTCTACTGACTCCAAGCAGTCCTGGAGTTGTTTCTCTGCCTCCCCAGACCAGCTCTGTGCAGTCCTCACCTCTGGGGGTGCACTCTTCAGTTGCTGCCTATATACAGGAAGAAGCAGCACCGCTGAATGGTTGGATTTCTCTAAGTGAGGGTGAGGGATGTCCAGGTGGGGAGAGCAGGAGTGAGACAGAACTGCCATGTCTGAGCACCACGCAGAGTTGACCATGAGACAGAAGCCCCCACCTCTCCCTTTCCCAAATGCCTGCGTACGGTCCATAGGATGGATGGAGAACCCTTCAGGCTGGACGGCTGAGTCTGGTAATGTGCAAATTGGTTTTAAACACTTGCGGTGAATTGTTATATGTTTTAACATATAGCCAATAGAGGGAGTGCTGGCACCTTGTATAATCTCCTGAATATCAAACTTTGTTCATGAGTTGAATTGGTTTCACATCCCGTGTTTACGGTTTTAACATATTCTGAAACAAATGTTTTATTTAAGGTGTTTAATATATTGGAACATAGAATAGTACAGCACAAAGGCCCTTCAGCCCACAATGTATATGCCAAACATGATGCCAAGACCATCCCTTAACTACCATATCCCTCCATTCCCTGCATATCCAAATGCCTACCCAAAAGTCTACTAAATCATATCTGCATCAACCACCTACACCGGCAGTGCGTTCCAGCAACTCGTCACCCTCTGTGTAAAAAAGTGGCTCCACACATCTCCTTAAACTCTGCCCCTCTCACCTTAAAGCTATGCCCTCTCCATCCTGGGAATGTCTACCCTGTCTATGCCTCTCATACTTTTATATACTTCTATAAGGATTCAATGGCATCTCCAACATTCCAAGTATGTTCAACCTCTCTCTGTAGCTAACCCAGGGAAACTACCTCCTACACCCTTTCTGAAAACTTCCTCTAGTGGGGCAACCAGATCTGCATACAATACTGCAAATGTGGCCTAACCAAAGTCCTTCATGGCTGCATCATGGTTTCCTGACTTTTATACTCAATGCCACAAACTATGAAAGCAAGCATACCATATACATTCTTTACCACTCTATCTGCTTGTGTTGCCATTTCAGGGGCATATGGACTTGGACCCCAAGATACCTCTGTACATTTTGCTGTTGAGGGTCATACAGTATATCATGCCATTAATTGTATATTTCCCCCTTACATTTGACCTCCCAAAGTCCGAAACCTCACACATTAAAGTCCACCTACCACTTCTCCACCCATTTCTGTAGCTGATCTATATCCCACTGTATTTTGACAGCCTTCCTGTCAATCCACAACCCCAGCAATCTTGAATGCCATCTGCAAACTTACTAACCAACCTGTCCATATTTATGTCCTTGTCATTATATGACCTGTCACATCAAAGCTCTGGCTAAGAAATCACACCAATGCCTCCACTTCCCTGGATGGCTTAGAAAGTTCGGCATGTCCCCAACAACCCTCACAACGTCTACAGACACCCTTTATCCTTCACTGTGGAGGCTTGATTGTAATCATGTACAGTCTTTACTTTAACTGGATAGCACAAACCAAAAATGTATTTTGGATAAATAATATACAGTGAACAACAATAATAAACTAAACTAAAACCACATCCCAAACAGCAGAGGACATAGTACAGTTCCCTGTAGTAACTCCACTGGTCATACACCTCCAGTTTGAATACTGCCTTTCCAACACAACCCTCTGCTTCTATCAGTACACCAATTCTAAATCAACACAACCAAGCCACTGTTAATCCTATGCATCTTAATCCTCTGGCTCAGCCTACCATGAGGGAAATGAAGTGCTTTCATTTCTAACTGAACATTGCAAACTGGTTGAATTCAGTGATGAATTAAAGGATAAAGGAAAAATAATCTAGGTGACCTTATCACGGCAAACACTTAAGGACAATTAGTTGAATTATTTCATTTCAACCCCCAACAGACATATAGCTTTCCATTCACCTCACCTCACATTCCCTCATGAACAGTGTCCATTGACAGCGTTAACTCTCATCACCATTCAAGAAATAGGAGAGCTAACTCAATAAAACTCAAGATTAGTTGATATTTCTTAACTTTTTCTGATAGATAATGACAGAAAAATGTATTGGGTAATAATCAAATTAAACTACCTTATAGACAAGAGGTTGTAGGATTCAAATTAATTAAAAAGTAAATTGTTTCCCCGACATAGTGTTGTTAGTGGCCAGTACGTTGCAATTACTACCCCAGCACAAAATCTGAATTGGAGACAATTGCACACTGAAGCACGTATTTGGCCAAATGACACAAAACCAATGATTTTACCCTGCCTTACTCCTGTAACTGTCATCCTCCTTTGCTTGAAATATTTATTAACTTTTGCTTTAAATGTTCTGTAGCTTTGCCTCGGCTACCTGGGGCTGAACACTGTGTGATTCAAAGCAGAAGGGAACCCCACGCTACTATCCTAATAATGTTATGTTCAATTGCTGCTGATTCCCCAACTAAATTGTTTTTTTCTATTCTTCTTTTTTCAATATGTTTCCAATTTCAAAATCTTTTACTAAATCTTCCAACCCTTTCTGCTGTGGTTCCTATTACTGGGTTGATTTTGATGAGTCTACACTTATACACTCTGCATTTCTACCCCAGTTTAACAAAGACATTGCCCTTCTTTTTCAATGTCCTGCCTTACTTATTTCAGTATCACGCTGATTTAAATAATAGTCACCAATACAAAACCAATTTTAAACGTCAATTAATTTAAAGTTTTGTATAACTAGCTCTCCTATGTCTATAAGATTAAGTAGCATTTGAAACCAATGAATTCCATCAAACATCAATATAGTGCATCAGTATACACCATCGTACTAGTTTGCATTACCACAAAGCATGATCAACTGATACATACAATACAATGGTGCATTGGGATAAATGAAAAGTTTCTATTATAACCCACTCCCAACTTTATAACTAGTTATGAGAAAAAGGCTGTTGGATGATAGAGAATTTACATGGTAAATGGTAGGGAATTGAAGAATACAGTTGAACAGAGGGATCTGGGTATAACTGTGCATAGTTCCTTGAAGGTGGAATCTCATATAGATAGGGTGGTAAAGAAAGCTTTTGGTATGCTAGCCTTTATAAATCAGAGCATTGAGTATAGAAGCTGGGATGTAATGTTAAAATTGTACAAGGCATTGGTGAGACCCAAATCTGGAGTATGGTGTACAATTTTGGTCGCCCAATTATAGGAAGGATGTCAACAAAATAGAGTACAGAGGAGATTTACTAGAATGTTGCCTGGGTTTCAACAACTAAGTTACAGAGATAGGTTGAATAAGTTAGGTCTTTATTCTGTGGAGCGCAGAAGGTTAAGGGGGGACCTGATAGAGGTCTTTAAAATGATGAGAGGGATAGACAGAGTTGATGTGGACAACCTTTTCCCTTTGAGAACAGGGAAGATTCAAACAAGAGGACATGACTTCAGAATTAAGGGACAGAAGTTTAGGGGTAATATGAGGGGGAACTTCTTTACTCAGAGAGTGGTAGCGGTGTGGAATGAGCTTCCAGTGGAAGTGGTGGAGGCAGGTTCATTGGTATCATTTAAGAATAAATTGGATAGGCATATGGATGAGAAGGGAATGGAGGGTTATGGTATGAGTGCAGGCAGGTGGGACTAAGGGGAAAAAAAAATTGTTTGGCATGGACTTGTAGGGCCGAGATGGCCTGTTTCCATGCTGTAATTGTTATATGGTTATATGGTTAAAGGGAAAGATATTTAAATATATGACCGGATTTGCAAGCCTTGCTGGATGTAAAGGGTTTAAAACTGGATACATAGGGACATTTATTTACAGATTTATAGGGAACAAACAGTGATAGGACTGAGTAGATTACTCGACAGAGCGCCAATAGGGACAATAAGGGTCTCCTCTATTCTGCAATCATTCTATAGTTCTATGTTGTGGTCCTTTGTATTATGCTGGTGGAAGGGAAGACTGAGCTCATTGTAAAAATAAATTTGTGCAATTGCTACTAACCCTCTTTAGTTGTACAGAGAAGGCAAATCCAATACCAGTCAGGTCAGCTTAAATCTTGAATTTTGACAGAAGCATTAGTATACAAAATGGTTTATCAATTACAAATAATTAGCATTACCATGTTTTGAAATAGTTCAAATCAAAAATAAATTTGTAGAATTTCAAGTGAATTGAATTCTTATCAAAGGTTGCAATATAAAACGAGATAGTGCCAAAGCCACGATATTACAGCTCTGAACGCAATTCTTACAGCTGAAGAGTACAAGTGCCAAATGATTGTCCACATTATGGGAATGAAAGCTGAAAATATAGGCATTTTGGCTTCACATATCATGAGATATATGTGATATTTGATATATATGTGATAGATCTCATACCTGAAAATTATGTAAATTTAGATGATGTATTAAAACCCAATCCCATTGATGTTCATCTCTGGTCAAATTATTAACCTTTAAGAATTAAATGGGTTTTGAAATTTACACCGCGCACATCAAACGCAAATGAATCCCGCAGTATGAAGTACAGTGAACAGAATTATAATGGTGATTTTTTTTTTTTTATTACATAATTTGGTTTGCAATTATACAACAGTTCTCTAAAAGTAAAACTCATTTTTGTAAGCTGAAAATATCACCGGATGTCAAAATTCAACGAGTGCCCAAACAGTAAAAATTGCTCCGTACTATTCTCAGGACGGAATCAAATTTAGTGCCAGTCTTCACCAAACGGAAGCAACAAGCTGGGGCACCAAATGTGTATTGTATTGTGGCTAAACCAACCCATCTGTTGGCTAGGCGTCTCAGGACTTTGTTAAACTAATTACAGTTGGGTGATGCTCACAACACACCTCCATTTTTTTATTGTGGTCAGACAACTGGCATAAGAACATAATTGGCATTGTAAAGCAGCATCAGATGAACAGACCACTCGCCAGGTTATAGTACCACCTAAAAAATTATGTTGCCTAGGGTTTGACCCACGTCCCACGTTTTTAACTAGGGCTGTGGGTTGAATTTTACTCTCTGTGTTTGGGTGTGTCACAGCTTAATTACTTTAAATTAATTTAAAATTCAGTTTATCTTAGATTAATCATGGAATCACACAGCACTGAAACAGGGCTTTTGACCCCTCATGTCCATGCCGACCCTTTTTTGCCCATCCACACCAATCTCTTTTAGACACGTTAGGATTTTACCCATGTCAGTCTAAATGCCCCTTAAATTAGTAATTGTGTCTGATTCCGCCACCTCCACTGGCAGCATAATACAGGTATCAACCACTCTTTGGTTAATATAATTTAATCCAAATGTTAAACTTGTTTTTTTTAATTTCAAGAAATGTGATTACGCAAAACTAATTTAAGTAAATTTAACGTAATTTTAATGACAAACTAACAACCATGATGACATTCCTAAAGAAGCGCATCATTGTTTGTAAAGTGCTTTGAGGAACCCTGAGGTCATGAAAGATTGTACCTAGCTGTAATTCCCGTATTATATTTCAGTTGCACTAAGGAGAGTAACTATATGATCTCTGTATCATTGAGCTTAACGCTGCTATGCATAACCAATGCTCCTTGCAATGTTATTCCAAGGGTGTCCTATCACTAAACCATTTGCCAGGGGCTCAAATGCCCAGCATCTCAAGTGGTTTAGGAGCTTTGACCTGGATTCATCAAAAAAAAAATCAAGCAGTATCCACTCAGAATTTCATTCATCACTACTGGGACGTTTGCCATTGGTGAAATTGCAGATTTCAAAGTAGCTGCAATTCACTGTCCACTCTAACAGAACAAGGAACTGGGTAAAGAAGCAAAGGGCTGTCAGCACTGAAGATTGTTTTTAAAACATTTATACAATTTAACAACATTTGTGGCTTATACATTTTAAGATAAAAATAAGCTAGAGTACAATATCTTATCTAGTCGAAAACTAGACTTACAGCTGATACAGTTGGGTCTAGCTACAATTCATTTTGCAGCTGATGTGAATGTTTAAATTTTTATTGTATTGAAATCCACAATTTAATGTATAGTTTTCTTCCATCCCATTGATTACTGCCAGCGCTGCAGAAGTGTAGCTCAACTGTGATCACTTTCGGTATTGTATGTGGTACAACTGTACAACTGTATTTTGACAATGTTCCACCTTACACCAACAGTGGTGCCTTAATACCACATACACCTTACTGTACTCCAGTTGATCCCTGGCCACAAGTTTAAGTTTCCATTAAAAGGTATAATTTAACAACCAAGTTTGTTGCTGAAAAGCATCCAAAAGTGTTAAAATGGAAAATATATATATCTATAATAGTAAACCATGAATGTATGTTGCTAGTTGTGTAACTTGAAAATCAGTGGTCTTATCCATAGTTGCATTCCTATCTATAAGAAGAATGGCGTTGTATGATATATATTACCAATGGCTCCACCCTACAAAAACCCTTCACAATAGATTCATTATTTTCCTTTAGTTTACTTTCCCCCAGATTTGGATCTTGTTTCACTATCTAAGTTGGAGTATTCAAAATGTAAACCCTGTATAATCCTGTATTGTAAATTTTATCCAGACATTAGAATCTATTGTGCATTGTTAGGTGATTATATGAAGTCGTTTGTATTCCATTTCATATTCAGTTTAGGCTTAACTTCCGAACCAACTAAGTTTAGCGATGCAGCATGGAAACAGGTCCTTCGCGCCACCGAGGCCATGCCGGCCATCGATCATTTTCTATGTAATCTCACTTTCTCATCCACTCCCTAAATATTAGGGGCAATTTACAGAGGTCAATTCACCTACAAACCCACATGTTTTTGGGATGTGGATGGAAACCGGAACACCCAGAAAAAAACCTATGTGGTCACAGAGAGAAGATGCAAACTCCCTACAGACAGCACCCAAGGTCAGGATCGAATCCAGGTCTCTAGCGCTGTGAGGCAGTGGCTCTACCAGCCACATCTCTGTACTACACCTGTGCTTGCTTTGTGGAGAATTACATGAACCGCAATAACTATACAGTGCTGTCTTTACAATGAACCCAAATCTACAAGAACAAAATCCCCCACATTGTTTCAGGAAGTAATTCACAATGACAACCTCAATTGTTACTCAGGCAGACCTACCCTTCCTTGGATGAGGTGATTGTTTCCCCTCATATCTTTGTGCACGTCAGGCAAGAGAAAATTTGGAGCATTCGGCCTCCAGCAGCAATAATGAAGGTGGCAGTGAAGAATCTACTTCATTCCTATCTATCTAAACAAAGAAGGCAAAAGAAGTTGCAGATGCTAGAATCTTGTGTGAAACACAAAGTGCTGAGGAACTCAGCGGGTCAACGAAGAGCTGAGTCAAAACCAAAACAAATTCAAGCATCAAAATGTAATTTCAAAGAAAGAGTAAATCACTATGTTATACTGTATTAGTTTAAAAATGCACATAGTCCTTAATCAACTATACAGTCTGTAAACAACAAGAAAAACACTACATATCAATTACACAATATTCCAAATATATATATGATCAATACCAAAGTTTAATCCAAGTGTTCTTCTTTATTGTTTTGTAAAGACGCCAATTTTCTAATCAGAGATGGTAGACACAAAATGCTAGAGTAACTCAACGCGTGAGACAGCATCTCTGGAGAGAAGAAATGGGTGTCGTTTCGGGTCGAGAATCTTCTTCAGACTGAAGAAGGGTCTCGACCCGAAACGACACCCATTCCTTCTCTCCAGAGATGCTGCCTCACGCGTTGAGTTACTCTAGCATTTTGTGTCTACCTTCGATTTAAACCAGCATCTGCCATTCTTTCTCACACACGTCTAATCAGAGAATATACATAAGGACTAAAATGCAGATTCAGTTGATGAGTAGCAGCTCATCCTGTATGGTATTCCACCTCAGGAGGTACTTCTTCCCAAATAGCCATTTGGGAAACCAAGTCCATAAATGACATTGCTTGAAGAAAAAGGCACAAAGGAATATGAACCAATCTCTTCATAATACAAAGACTGGGAGCATCCACTATAATCTTTCATCATATATTTCACTCTCTTCTGTGCGTCTGAATATAGGTGTGTCGAGGCCTTGTTAAACTGTTCAGCATACTCATAGACTTCTTTCTCTGTTTCAATGTGGATTTTCCTTAATAAATTGTTTATTAACACAGCCCTTCGAAGATAGATTTCAGGATCTTCAAGAATCCTTAATTTTTCTAGTGAAAGTCTCAGTATACATGTTCGATCCTCGGGAAAGATCAAGTTCTGGAAAAAAAAACACTTCAAAGTGTAATCAGAGTGTCAATACACTCATTGTCAGAAAACAATTTCTTATCTTTGCATCAAATTGGCAGCATCCTGCTTTAATTTTTCTACATTCATTATGATTAATCTGTTTTAAAATGCATTACCAATTCACAAAATGGCTCTTACTTTTGGAAAGTACCCATTGTAAACTTTATGTAAATCTTCTTCTTCTGCATATTTTCTCTTGAAGTATGCTACTTTCGACGTTGTTAATGAATTTCAAAAATTTTCTCGGATTTCTGCAGAAGAAACACAAAATCTTCTCAACAGAACAAATGGGAAACTTTTTAGAATGATTCCAACAATGACAAGGAGAAATATATTTTGGATTTTTACAGCGTCTATTATCTCAACTCCAACAGTGTCAAGGGCCACATAGACAGAGCTCACATCCATTACGATCTAGAG
Source organism: Leucoraja erinaceus (assembly GCF_028641065.1). NCBI lineage: Eukaryota > Metazoa > Chordata > Chondrichthyes > Rajiformes > Rajidae > Leucoraja > Leucoraja erinaceus. Next base: position 21,719,820 of record NC_073385.1, read on the forward strand.
AGCAATTCCTCCAACTCACCCACCCAGTACTTAGGGTATAACCATATAACCATATAACAATTACAGCACGGAAACAGGCCATCTCGACCCTTCTAGTCCGTGCCGAACACATAATCTCCCCTAGTCCCATATACCTGCGCTCAGACCATAACCCTCCATTCCCTTCCCATCCATATAACTATCCAATTTATTTTTAAATGATAAAAATGAACCTGCCTCCACCACCTTCACTGGAAGCTCATTCCACACAGCTACCACTCTCTGAGTAAAGAAGTTCCCCCTCATGTTACCCCTAAACTTCAGTCCCTTAATTCTCATGTCATGTCCCCTTGTTTGAATCTTCCCTACTCTCAGTGGGAAAAGCTTTTCCACGTCAACTCTGTCTATCCCTCTCATCATTTTAAAAACCTCTTATCAAGTCCCCCCTTAACCTTCTGCGCTCCAAAGAATAAAGCCCTAACTTGTTCAACCTTTCTCTGTAACTTAGTTGCTGAAACCCAGGCAACATTCTAGTAAAGCCACAGTATATCCAGGGAACATGACTCAGAAGCTATATTTTATGGATACATTATTAGGATACTGTAAAAAAAAAAATCACACGACAACTAACTACATAAACACTTTAATGCATTGCCATGGAAGTGCCACATTTACAGATAACTTCATTCCAATGGGTCATCAAGACAAGATCTCATCTGTCTATTCAAGTGGATATAAAATATGACCAGTTAGTATTTCAAAGAAGGACAAAGTTCTGATCAACTAATCAACATTGTCTCCCTTTATCATTACCAAAAATAAGTACTTCATCAATTTTCTGAAGTCATTTATTGGGCATAAAGAACATTTGGTTTCCAGCAATCCAAAAATACATGAGAGATAACTATGTTATTTCTTCTTTCGTTATATTGAGAGCATAATAGGTCTTTATTCTCTGGAGCGCAGAAGGTTAAGGGGGGACTTGATAGAGATCTTTAAAATGATGAGAGGGATAGACAGAGTTGATGTGGACAAGCTTTTTCCTTTGAGAATAGGGAAGATTCAAACAAGAGGACATGACTTCAGAATTAAGGGACAGAAGTTTAGGGGTAACATTAGGGGGAACTTCTTTACTCAGAGAGTGGTAGCGATGTGGAATGAGCTTCCAGTGGAAGTAGTGGAGGCAGGTTTGATGGTATTATTTAAAAATAAATTGGATAGGCATATGGATGCGAAGGGAATGGAGGGTTATGGTATGAGTGCAGGAAGGTGGGACTAAGGGAAAATAATTGTTCGGCACGGACTTGTAGGGCCGAGATGGCTTGTTTCCGTGCTGTAATTGTTATATGGTTATAATATACTCAGTCTTACATGAAAAAAAACATTTTACTCAGTGTGCTTCAAACTGGACAGGTGTGCATTTCATTAAGAAACACCTTGTGGGTTCCTATTTAGCCCATAACACCTGCATGTAGCATTGACAACATGACATCAACATTCAACACAGAATGAGAAGCTTTTTTGTCAATCATACATAAGCATTAATCCTTGAGTCAGGAACAGATACAGCATAGAGCTAGCCTTTTGGCCCATCGCACCCAACCCATGTTGACCATTTTCCCCATTTACATAAATCACATCTGCCTGCATTCAGTCTGCATCCATATATATATATATATATGCCTTATATATATATATTGCCTGTCTAAATGTCTCTTAAACATGATGACTGTATCTGACTCCACTATGCTCTTTAGCTGTGTGTTGCTAACATCAATCAGGCTACTACAGTTATGACTTTTTTACTTTTAACTTAAACTTTTTTTTAGACCTATGGCATAGAAACAGGTCTGCCAGCCCATAGAGTCCATGCCAACTAGCTATCACCCCATACACATGCATTATTCGACATACTGGGGACAATTTGCAATGTTATTGAAGCCTATAAATCTGTATGTCTTCAGAGTGTGGGAGGAAATCAAGCACCTGTAGAAAACCACTGCGGTCACAGGGAGAATATACAAACTACGTACAAACAGAATTCCTAGTCAGTTTCGAACCCGGATCTGTGACGCACCAACTTTACCACTGTGTCACTGTGCCGGCCTCTATGGGTAAAAGATTCTGACTATCTACCCTATCTATACCTCTTTTATTCTTGCATACTTCTATGAGGATACCTGTGTGCAGGAAGGAACTGCAGATGCTGGTTTAAACCGAAGATAGACACAAAAAGCTGGAGTTAACTCAGTGGGACAGGCAGCATCTCTGGAGAGAAGGAATGGGTGACGTTTCGAGGATACCTGTTAGGCTTCCTTTGCTCTAGGGAAACCAAGCCTCACCTATTCAGTCTTTCCCTGTAATTAAAGTCCTCAAATCCAGGCAACAACCTGGTGAATCTCCTCCACACTATCTCCAGTACTACTATATCCTTCCTATAGAGGAGCAACCAGAACTATACACGGTACTCAAAGTGAAGTCTAATCTGTGTTTGATAAAGTTGTAATATAATGCTCCAAAACCTAATTCCAAATCCCCAACAAGCATATCACAATCCTTCTTCACCATCTTGTGTTGCCAATTTATTTAATGGAACTATGTATTTGAATTCCCAAATCTCCTTGTTCATCACCATTCCCCAGTGCTCTTCCATTTATTATGTATGTCTACTTCTAATTGGTCCCAAAATCCATCACCTCACACTTGTCAGGATTAAATTCCATCTGCTAAATGCTCCACCCAATTTTCCATCCGATCTTTATAATGACAACAACTGTTAGGAATATGATATGGTTTCTTGATGTTGTAGATGACAAAGAGCGTTAGAAAGCCAATACTGTATTAAATTAAGTCTGTAAGGAAATAAGTACAGGAACACTGTTATTACATCCTGAAGCTCTGATCCTGATTTTCCAAACATTATCTCAGAGCACTAGCCCATGAGAGTAAAAGGATGTTTCATCAATATTAGTTATATGGTATCGAAAGATTAAAAATCAGCTTACATTTTCCAGCCACTAAATTAATTCTTAAAAAGGAAATGCACGCAGATCAATTGATCCCTTTTATTTGTTATTCAATGTGTTGAATGTTTGATCCAATTTGGCAGGATCTTACATGGATTTCACTACATTAAACTTTGATTTATATCTTCCAATTAGCAGAAGTGCGATAAAGTTTCTGATATATCCATTCTACATCAATTACTTCATAGATGTGACTAGAATTACCCTTTTATTAAATGATACAAGTAATAATTCTCCAGCCACCTTAATGACAGATAACCTTGTCAGAATTGTCATTCCCCTTTCTATTTTAATATGAATAATTTGAAGAATCCCTATCTAACGACAGGTAGTTTTTGATAATACAGGCATATTTGCCAAGGATATCACGCAAATAATGCCTGTTACATTTTAGTGAGTAATAGCCCATGTCAATGTTGACTGATAGTAAATAAAGTATAATTACTAGCATTCCTTAGTAAAGTGTAAGAAGAGATAAAGGTCTATCTGTAGTTTCTAATAATTCTTGGGATACTAATATATCAAAAAAATAACTAAGAATGTAGCAAAAGACTTGAAATCCAACCAACTTATTTTAACATTCATATTATTTTTATAGCTATAGATCCAGGATATATCCACGGCTGGAGAAAATGGCACCTGAAATTCTATCCATATAACCATATAACAATTACAGCACGGAAACAGGCCATCTCGGCTCTTCAAGTCTGTTCCGAACACCTTTTTTTTTTTCCTTTTCCCCCCTAGTCCCATCTACCTACACTCAGACCATAACCCGTCATTCCTTTCCCGTCCATATACCTATCCAAGGAAACCTTTTGAGACTCAATGCTTTGGGATCAAATTATTAATCTGAATTTGTACATATTCACCGTTTTACATTTACCTTGTTTGTAGACCAATCCATTCACCCTCTGTACCGAATCCCTGCCCTTGCCAAATTCCCCGCATTACCCTGTGAAGTAAGACACTCTGTTTCTACCTCAAATAATTCATATTAGTAAGTAACAAGATCAAGTTCAAAATCCATTTAAAATGGTAAGTGAAGATCTCACTCAGATGGACCAATTTCCATTGAGTATTCCATAGACCCCTACACTGTATAATAGTTCCAGTACTCTGCTTAACATAAACATTTTCTGCTTTACATATTTAGCCAGCACAGGAATATCACTCTTTTAAGTGTTACCTCTGCTTATTTACTTCCACTGAATGATTCTGGGGAAATGACAATGATCTATATCAAAGCATATTGTAAATAGTCCAATGACAACAGGCTCTTCATGCTTTTTTACTAATACTGACTAGCCAATTATTACCAACTGGTGGTTTCAAATGTTTTATTTTAATTGAACTGATATCTAATCCTCCTCTTGGTTCTTGAATTAATATTAACACCAACCTTGCACACCAACCTTGCACACCACCCTTGCACACCACCCTTGCACACCAACCTTAATAGCTTCTTCACTATCCCATTCGGTCCTCTGCTTGTGCAGTAAATTATTAGATTATTCAGTCAAAGTATCTTCTTGCTCTCTTGAATAGTGGTTCAGAAGGTAGCTCGTTGATTGCTGGAAAAAAACATAGAAAATGCAGGTAATAACTTCAAATATCTGGCTTTTGAACAAACAATATTTAAATCATTTGTTTGTTCTGATCATACAATAGCACTCTAAATAGCATCCATATACAAAACATTGCCCCAAAGAAAAGGAAGACCTTTAACACACATGCACACAGACACACATGCACACACCATCCTAGTTGAAAACAAAATCAGTTACTTTGTGTTTCTTAATGAGATTGCTTTTCATAGATCATTTGGCAGTTTGGTTTCAAAGGACAACCCTACTAAAAGATCCAGGTAAAGCTTTGCATAATCTGCATCCATTCAATGCGACTATCAGCTTGTGTTTTGACTATTTACAATATTGCACAGTCATAACAAGCAGCAATTGGATTAAGTGCCTAGTAAAACCAATATATGTTAAATTAGATGGCAGGGGGATAAATGGATACAAAGGTAAAAATCAATATATGTGGAAGATTAATAGAGTTCTTGAATTTTGCCAGAAATATTTAAGTATTGCATATTTTTGATCAGGAGAATCCCATCCAGTGATGTATCAAAAACTTTACACTTATATAATAATTTCATTTTTGGCTGTAATTTGGTGAATGTCTGTCACATACTATGCAGCTAGAGTCATTGAGTCATAGATTCAGACAGCATGGAAAGAGGCCCTTTGGCCCAACATGTCCCTGCCGGCAAAGATGACCTATCTAAGATAGTCCCGTTTGCTGGCGCTTGGCCCATGTCCCTCTAAACCTTTCCTATCCATGGATCTGTCCGAATGTCTTTTAATTGGTATCATTGTATCTGCCTCAACTACTTCCTCCAGCAGTTTGTTCCATACACCCACCACCCCCACTGTGAGAAAAAAGGTGTCCTGCAAATTATACTTAAATCTTTCCCCTTTCATCTTAAACCTATGATCTCTAATTTCTGATTCACCTACTCTGGGGTAAAAAATATATACTTTCACCCCATCTATTCATACACCTCCATAAGATCACCTCTCTGTCTCTTGAGCTCGAATGAATAATGATCCGGCCTGCTCAACCTCTCTCTACAACTCAGGCTCTTGAGAACTGGCAATATCGTCATAAATCTTCTCTGCTCTCATTCCAACTTAATGATATCTTTCCTATTGTAAGGTGACCAAAGCTGGACACAATACTGTAAGTGTGGCCTCACCAACATCTTGAACAAGTGTAATGTAATGTCCCAAGTTCCATACTCAATTGGTGAATGTCTGTCACATACTATGCAACTAGAGTCATTGAGTCATAGATTCATACAACGTGGCAAGAGGCCCTTACAATTCTCCAATTTCCGGTAGCCCTTGCTGTCTCCTCCCTTCAGCTCTCCCTCAGCCCTCGGGCTCCTCCTCTTCCTTTCTCCTTTTCTCCCCACCCCCACATCAGTCTGAAGAAGAGGTTCGGCCCGAAATGTTGCCTATTTCCTTCGCTCCATAGATGCTGCAGCACCCGCTGAGTTCCTCCAGCACTTTTGTCTACCTTCGATTTTCCAGCATCTGCAGTTCCTTCTTAAACTCCATACTCAATTCCCTGACAGATGAATGCTAGGGTGCCTAAGGCATCTTCACCACCCTTTCTCCCTGAGACACCACTGTAAGGAAATTATGTACTTCTACTCCTGGATCCATCTGCTCTACAATGCACCCAAACTCCTATATTGCACTATGAAGGTCCTGCCCAAGTTCAACTTCCCAAAATGGAGCAACTTATGCTTATCTGAATTTTCAGATTTTCACCATTTCTCAACCCATTTGCCCAGACGATCAAATATGTGGAATTGTAGACAATAAAGATGGCTATCAAAGCTAACCGCAAGCTCTTGATCAACTGGCCATGTGGGCTGAATGCTTAAAGAAATTTAATGCAGATACTGTAAGTACCGATGTTACATTTTGGGAAGGCAAACCAGACCCATCAATGTTAGGGCCCTGGAGAATGTTTTAGAGCAGAGGGATCTAGGAATACAGATACATCATTCCATAGTTTTAATGCCCTGGCACTGTAGCAGTACCCGTCTATATTGGGAAAGTTAAAATCCCTTATTGTGCTACATGCCCCCAAATAGGCAACCCTTATTAAGACAACCCTATTAGTCTTGTAGCTGTCCGCAATGTCCCAGCGTATTTGTCCCTCATTCCCATTGTCTATTTGGGGGCCTGTAGCACAATTCCAACAAGGTGATCATCCCTTTCTTATTTCTCAGCTCCACCCATACAGCCTCACTGGATGATCCTTCAGAAATATCATCCTGAACTACGGCTGTGATGCTCCCCTTAATCGATAAAGCAACTCCCCCTCCTCTTTTACCCCCACCTCTACCTTGCCTGTGGTACTTGTACCTTGGAATATTAAGCTGTTAATCCCGTCCCTCCCATAGGCAGGATTCTTTAATGGTGATAGAAGTCCCTGTTACATGTCTAATCCACGCCCTGAGTTCATCGGTCTTACCTGTCAGGCCTCGAGTTCTGAATTAAATGCAATTTAATCTGTTCCCTTTCCTCACTCACTGCTGTACTCCTGCCTACAGAAGTTGCTGTCTTTGCCTTCTCTACAGACTTCCAGTCTCCCACCTGCCTCACTGCAGCATTGGATTCCACCCAGCTGCTAATCTAGTTTAAACCCATCAGAGTAGCACTAGCAAACCTGCCCACCAGACTATTGCAGCCTATCCCTCTTGTACAAGTCTCCTCTGGCCCAAATGAGTTTCTAATGGTCCAAAAATCTGAATCCCTGCATTCTTCACCGAATCCACAGCCAAGCATTCATCTGCCCTATCTTCTTATTTCTATCCTCACGAGCATGGCACACTGGGAGTAATCCGGAGGTCCCAACTATTGACACCCTGCTTTATAACCTATCTGCCTAACTCCCTATAATCATTCTGCATGACCTCATCCCTTTTTATACTTATGTTATTTGTGCCAATGTGCATTATAACTTATGGCACCTTGAGAATACTCTGCAGCTGCCCCAAGACTTCCTTGACCTTGGCAGGAGAGGGGGCAACACACCATTTTCTGCACAGAATCTCCCATCTGTCTCCCTAACCAACAAAGATTAGGTTACCTTTGTAACCAATGGGTCTCCTATAGCCCTGCAGCCCTGTCTGACTTCACCCTACCCCTCTGTGCCTTAAAGCCCAGCCTGATGCCACATACCTGTCCGTTTCCAACCCAACAGTATCCAAAAGGGTATACTGAACAGTTTCACCTAAAGAATTCACTGAGATTTCATATTGGAATTAAATTAAGATGGGGGTGTATTCTGAATATTAAAAGAGGCACATTTTAATTAATCCTGCCACATTTCTTCAAAACAGTATAAGATATGAGTTCAACACTAGGCATGTTCTGCAGCCACTATGCCAGTGAGATTAGAAACCCCGGAGAGAACACTTGAGTTACTTCATCAAATTCTAAAGCAAATACAGGAACACCATCTGCTGAAGTTCATACAGAGAAATAAACTTACTCAACCATCTTTTTAGAATTTGACCAAATGTAATTCTTATCTGAACAACAACTTTCAATTTGCAGCCAAAACACAAAGGATGCACATCTTATATATTGTGCATAGCTTGCTTTATTTGTATGCAAAATTTCACAAACTTCATAACATTTAACAAAGAACCACACAAGGGAAACAGAGCATCCGTGTCTTGTTTCAGAACCATTGACCATTCTGAACTGGGGGAAAATTGACTTCCTTATTTGATACTTAAATTAGTAGGCCCCCCTTGTTCATGGCTGACCATGGGTGATGCATCCTAGTTGTTGGCTGCTTGCTCCAAACCTCAGCTAGAGCTGATGGTTCTCTTCCAAGAAGTCAGCTCTCCACAGAGGATGTCTTTTGGAATACGGCCATCCTCCATGCGGTGGACATGGCCCAGCCACCGCAGTCTGCGCAGCCTGAGTAGAATGTACATACTTGGAAAGCCAGCGCGAGACAGGATCTCAGCTTTGGACATTCTGTCTTGCCAGGATATGTCGAAGATACGGCGGATGCTTCTGAGGTGGAAGGTGTTGAGTCTTCTCTCCAGTCTGGCATATGTAGGCCATGTCTCACTGCTGTACAGCAGCGTGCTGTTGACACAGGCGTTATAGACTGCTATCTTTGTCTTCACTGTCAGCTTTGGGTTGGTCCACACTCGAGTTGTGAGGTGACCGAGAATTGTAGCTGCCTTCCCGATCCTCTTATCAATCTCTGTGTCCAAGGAGAGGTTGTCGGTGACGGTGGAGCCGAGTTACGTGAACTGATGGACGGCATCGAGTTCGTAGTCATCGATGGTGATGACTGGCGGTTCCTCTGTATCCTGCCCCAGGACGTTTGTCTTCTTCAGGCTGATGGTCAACCCGAAGTCCTTGCAAGCTCAATAGAAGTGGTCCATCGGTGACTGTAGTTCCTGCTGGATGTGGGACGCAACTGTTACGTCATCGGCAAAAAACATGTCTCTGATGAGAGCTTCACGTACTTTTGTCTTTGTTCTGAGGCAGGTGAGGTTGAAGAGCCGGCCACCTGATCTAGTACGCAGGTAGATCCCCTCTGTTGCAGTGCCGAAGGCATGTTTCAGGAGCAGAGCTTAGAAAATCCCAAAGAGTGTGGGAGCGAGGACGCAGCCCTGTTTGACGCCTCTGCGGATGTTGAAGGGCTCCGAAAAGCTGCCATTGAACTGCACTGTCCCCTTCGTGTTGATGTGGAAGGATTCTATCACGCTCTGCAGTTTTGGTGGGCGGCCGATCTTTGGCAGAACTTTAAATAGGCCATCTCTGTTGAGGAGGTCGAATGCCTTGGTGAGGTCAATGAAAGTAACATACAATGGCATCCGCTGTTATTATCACAATAATAACCAATAAACGACATTGTAAACATGTCTCCTCTGTCAACACACAAAAGAGGGAGATTATCATGCATCCATTAAGTTCAAGTACCTACATAAATATCTATATTTTGCTTGCATATTTTCTCTCATACACTAGAAACTGGCCCTTCAACTCATGGAGTCCACACTAACCATTGCTCACCCATTCACAATAGTTTTATGTTATCACACTATCTCATCCACTCCCTACACACTTGGGGCAATTTTACAGAGGCCAATGAATCCACAAACTGCGCAACTTTGAGATGTGGGAGGAAACCAGTGCACCGAGAGGAAACCCATGCGGTCATGGGAAGAACATGCAAACCTCACACAGACAGCACCCGAGGTCAGGTTCGAACCTTGGTCTCTGGTGCTAAGAAGCAGCAGTTCTGCAAGCCACGCCACTGTGCCTCTTCATCTCTGTCCCCTTGTGGACCCTTCCTTGCATGGAAGCCCAATTGCCTTGACCACCTCTACCACCTGTCTGACACGGAACAACTTCTCCTTTCAGCAAAATAGGAAGTGTTGGAGGAACTCAGCAGGTCGGGTGTTATCACTGGAGGCAGAGAGATGGTCGAAGTTTGGGGTTTTGAGCTACAGCTTGCATGGTTTAGGATAGAGGAAATGGAAAAAGAAAAAAATGGGGCCATTACACAAAGTAACAAATGATCAGCAGATGTGACAGGAAAGGGATCATTTCCTGTGCGTTGTACCATGCGAGGAAACAAGCATTCAGCTGAGAAATTAAAAACTCTGTTGGAAAAATATTCCATCTGTGGATAACTAAAGAGGTTGAGGATAGCATTGGATTAAAGGAAAAAATATTATATCATTGCAAATAAAAAAACTTATCCCATGAGAGTTTTAGCAACCTGGAGAGAATGACCAAAATATTGACATATCAAGATGTTCATTGTAAAATAATAGCAAATGAATAAGAAATTTAAAAAAGATTAGAAAAGCTATATGCATGTAAACCGTGGCAAAGGGTAAGAAAAGGAGGAAGAAAAAAATAACAGTGATATTAGCCAAAGATTTTGTATCTGCCTAACTGGAGAAAATGCAAAGAATACACTCAAGATTGGAAGGGAGTTATCAAGTATCAAGAGTATATATATTTAATTGCATTTGTGGAAAATGAAATGCCGTTTCTGCAGCAACAGGACCCAGACACAACATAATTAAAAGGAGGAAGAAAAAAAACTTATCTCTCCACTGATATTAGCCAAAGATTTTGTATCTGCCTAACTGGAGAAAATGCAAAGAATACACTCAAGATTGGAAGTGAGTTAAACCCCTGTCTCACGGTGTGAGTCCATCCACAAGTGATCCCGAGTTTAAAACAAATCAAACTCATGGTAATCACGTAGAATTGACGTAGCGGGAACGTCGGAACTCGTGGCGCTAACGGCAGGTACTCGGGAAACTTGTTAACTCGTGAAAAACTTTCAACATGATGAAAGATTTCCATGAGTTTATAATGCTCTCTGCATTATGAAGACCTCGACAGTGAACCCCATGGGCAATCACTACCAAAGTGTCTGCCCGCACAGGCAGTACACCTCTCGTACACTTGTTTTCCATAGTAAGTCACCCCACAGGCCCCCCCCCCCCCCCCCCCCCATCCATCCCAACTCCAGTCCCGTCCCGACCCCCAGGGAAACTGAAGGGTGCGACAATCAACTGCCACGGATACAAATAAAGTCATACACAAGAAAGGGCAGATGCTGGTTGACAAAAAGTGAACACACAGTGCTGGAGTAACACAAAGACGCAGCAGAAATTTGGAAACGTCATCCCGTCACCCATTCCACCCCAGAGATGCTGCCTGTCCCAGTGCCAAAACACTCCACTGCGGCAAGCCTCAACGACTTCCGCCCAGTTGCACTTATCCCCATCATCACCAAGTGCTTCGAGAGGCTGGTCCCGGCACACCTCAAAAGCTGCCTACCCCCCACACTGGATCCCTATCAGTTTGCCTACCGCAGGAACAGGAGTACGGAGGATGCCATCTCAGCGGCACTTCACTCCGCCCTCTCCCACCTCGACAACAGAGACACTTATGTAAGAATGCTGTTCATCGATTACAGCTCAGCATTCAACACCATTATACCATCAAAACTGATCACCAAACTCGGTAACCTGGGCATCGACCCCTCCCTCTGCAACTGGATACTGGATTTTCTAACCAACAGACCCCAGTCTGTTAGGTTAGACAAGCACACCTCTTCAACCCTCACCCTGAACACCGGCGTTCCACAGGGCTGTGTGCTGAGCCCCCTCCTCTACTCCCTCTTCACCTATGACTGCACACCTGTACATGGTACTAACACCATCATCAAGTATGGAGATGATACAACGGTGATTGGCCTCATCAGCAACAACGATGAGTTGGCCTACAGGGAGGAGGTCCAGCACTTAGCAGCATGGTGCGCTGACAACAACCTGGCCCTTAACTCCAAGAAGACCAAGGAGCTCATTGTAGACTTCAGGAAGTCCAAGGCAGCACGCACACCCCCATCCACATTAACGGGACGGAGGTGGAACGTGTTTCTAGCTTCAGGTTCCTGGGAGTCAACATCTCCGATGACCTCTCTTGGACCCACAATACCTCAACTCTGATCAAGAAGGCTCACCAGCGTCTCTTCTTCCTGAGGAGACTGAAGAAGGTCCATCTGTCTCCTCAGATCCTGGTGAACTTCTACCGCTGCACCATCGAGAGCATCCTTACCAACTGCATCACAGTATGGTATGGCAACTGCTCTGTCTCTGACCGGAAGGCATTGCAGATGGTGGTGAAAATTGCCCAACGCATCACCGGTTCCTCGCTCCCCTCCATTGAGTCTGTCCAAAGCAAGCGTTGTCTGCGGAGGGCGCTCAGCATCGCCAAGGACTGCTCTCACCCCAACCATGGACTGTTTACCCTCCTACCATCCGGGAGGCGCTACAGGTCTCTCCGTTGCCGAACCAGCAGGTCGAGGAACAGCTTCTTCCCGGCGGCTGTCACTCTACTCAACAACCTACCTCGGTGACTGCCAATCACCACCCCCCCCGGACACTTATTATTATTTATTCAAATCATTTGCTATGTCGCTCTTCCAGGGAGATGCTAAATGCATTTCGTTGTCTCTGTACTGTACACTGACAATGACAAATTAAAATTGAATCTGAATCTGAATCTGAGTGAAAGGGTGCCCACGGTAGACTGATGAGTCACTACGGTAAACTCACGGGCTACTACGTTCTTACAACGAGTTTAAAAGTTTAACATTTTTACTTCAAGTGTAAATTTGACTCGTGGAAATCTTTCATCATGTTGAAAGATTTTCACGAGTTAACAAGTTTCCCGAGTACCAGCTGTTAGCGTTACGAGTTCCGACGTTCCTGCTATGTTAATTCTACGTGATTACCACGAGTTTGATTTGTTTTAAACTGGGGATCACTCGTGGGTGGACTCGCACCGTGAGACAGGGCCATAAAATAAAGTGTCCAATAAGAATGAGCAATAATGGTAACGATAAGCTGCTGGAGTAATTAAACAAGTTCAAACAAAAGAAACCCCTGAACCTGATGGCCTTTATTCTAACAGTGATGGCGGCAGAGGTACAGAATACATTGGTTGCAGATAATACTTTGTTTGTAAGTAAGAAGGAATGAGACAAAATTGATTTTTGTTGCAATTAATGTCATCAGTTTTTGAGAAAATACTGGAATCCATTATGTGGTAATTGAAAATCATAACATTATTAAGTATTGTCACCATTATATTATTTTTTTAAAAAAGATAACTGTGTTTGGCAAACCAAATAATATTTTTAAGAGATATGATTAACAGAGTCAGTATTTTACAACTTCTATTAGGAAAAATCTATTGGCTTGGGCGTTTATAAATATTAGAAATTCTCTACATCAAGGAAAAAGAATGCTTAGTTGGTGAGTATATTTGAGACCGAGATTGATGATATTTTGGAGAGTACAGAAATCATGTGAAATAGTAACTGGGTGGGAACATGGACAAAGTTGAATATCCATTATTATCACAATGAAGCAAGTTCAAAGGGTCACTGGCACATTCTTGGTTTCATTTCTTCCTTACATGTGACAATAATAAGCCAATAGAAAAAAACAACACAAATTCCTATTACCTTTCAGCATTCCAAAGAAACTGGGTCATGCACAAGAATTTATATTTTCCTGCTTTTAAACATCCTTGTAAACATCTTTATGTGCATGATAAATGTGACATCTCCTAATGTAACTCTCTCCCAACTGTATGTGCCCCTGTTACACAAAAATGCTGGAGAAATTCAGCGGGTGCAGCAGCATCTATGGAGCGAAGGAAATAGGCAACGTTTCGGGCCGAAACCCTTCTTCAGACCGAAACGTTCTTCTTTGGCCGAAACGCTGCCCATTTCCTTCGCTCCATAGAAGCTGCTGCACCCGCTGAGTTTCTCCAGTATTTTTGTGTACCTTCGATTTTCCAGCATCTGCAGTTACTTCTTAAACACTGTATGTGCCCCTGTAATTGGGCCATCAGTTCCATTAGTTCCTGATCCATTCATCAGATCACCTGATGCCAGGACCAGGCCACCTTCTCATACACTTCTCCTTTTACGTCCTCTATTCCTCCATCCTGGGACACAAACATTCCTTCCAGGTGAAATGGAATTACCTGTAACTTTATCTAACTGGCATAAGAATGATGTCAATCCAAATACAGTCTCTTGTATAATAAATGCATTAATGGAACATCTCTATTCAATCTAAAGCCTGGCTGTGAATATCCTTATGCCAGAGACTTTAGTTCCTTGCTGCATCCCACTCCACCTCTCCAGCTTTAGTCTCCTAAACTGTCCTAGCAAGAGTAACCAGATGCTCAAAGAAAACACCAGAGAGGAGAAATTCATCAACAAGCAATGTTTAACTCTTGTAATCAAAAATAAAATGCATTAGTTCATGTAGGTGACTCACTACCACTTTCTCAGGGGAACTTAAGGATAAGCAATACATCCTGGCCTTGCCAGTGAAGCCAAATCTTTGAAAACAAAATTCAAAGACATGTGTCGTAAAGAGCTGAAAGTTTAACACCCAAGTGGCAGAGATGCCGAGGAGGGAAAGGTAAGGGACAATGTGTGGTGCAGACACACCAGAGATTGACCAGCCAACGTGTGTCGTTTTCCACCCAGCATTGTGCCAAACCAAAGGCTGTTAATATTATCTCCACTTTCATTAGTGTTCAAAATTACACTTTTCTCAAAAAAAAATCATTAATATTTGACATTGCAAATTAAAATTGCATTGGCTTCATCGGTGATTTCAAATTTACACCTTAGCTGATGTGATAAAATAATCATAAAGTCTCTACTTTCCTAAATGGGCAAAGGAATTATAGCTGAGAAAATAAACATCTTAGAATTGATTAGATATTAAAAACCACTAAAGATGTGCCAGGTAGGAATCAGGAATATGTGTGAGGTTTATTTTTCACCATTGTTCAAACATAACTGCTTGTCAGCATGTTTTAAATCATGATGCAAAACAAACATAATTATATTTATGTTTGCCCATCTGTCTTTATGCTCGCCTCACATACATTTACATTGAGAGGAGATTACACTGGCTGTCATTTACTCTCACTAGTTCCATTTAAGAGCCAATCCAAGTTTTCACGAGCAACCAGCCTTACTTTCTTTCAAGGTGAATATACGTAATGATTTGATATTCATTTAATTATGTTACTAATAGGAAAACAAACGTAGGCTTTTATATTTGATTGGAATATGAATGTTGGTGGTGATCATTATTCTGTTAAAAGCAGTGCATTATAAATCAACAAATTAATGATAAACGGATTAAAATATGGGGCTTTACTAAAGTGTTCTTTCGCTTCAATCGAAACTCCCAATGTTTTCTGTTGTATATTGTCCTCTGAATTGCATGGTCTCCCGTGTTTTGTAACATTAAAAGATGGCCCAGGACAAATACTTCCAGGATTCACACTAAAAGCTGGAGTAACTCAGTGGGACATACAGCATTTCTGGAGAGAAGGAATGGGTGACGTTTCGGGTCGAGACCCATTCCTTCTCTCCAGAGATGCTGCCTGTCACGCTGAGTTACTCCAGCTTTTTGTGTCTACGTATCTTCAGTTTAACCCAGCATCTTGCAGTTCCTCCTTACACACTTCCAGGATTCTCCCTGTCCTGAACTGGGAACACCAATGAACACCTGAACATAAGCAAGCGGCTACGTCATCCAATCTGTTCATTGCCCTTTGATCCTCAAACGAGCTTCTCCTTCACAGCACAACTGCAGTAAACAACCTGATAGTGGTGAACAGGAGCCACATGAACACTATCCATGTAGGGTAACATATAACCATATAATATAACCATATAACAATTACAGCACGGAAACAGGCCATCTCGACCCTTCTAGTCCGTGCCGAACACATATTCTCCCCTAGTCCCATACACCTGCGCTCAGACCATAACCTTCCATTCCCTTCCCGTCCATATAACTATCCAATTTATTTTTAAATGATAAAAACGAAGCTGCCTCCACCACCTTCACTGGAAGCTCATTCCACACAGCCACCACTCTCTGAGTAAAGAAGTTCCCCCTCATGTTTCCCCTAAACTTCAGTCCCTTAATTCTCAAGTCATGTCCCCTTGTTTGAATCTTCCCTACTCTCAGTGGGAAAAGCTTTTCCACGTCAACTCTGTCTATCCCTCTCATCATTTTAAAAACCTCTATCAAGTCCCCCCTTAACCTTCTGCGCTCCAAAGAATAAAGCCCTAACGTGTTCAACCTTTCTCTGTAACTTCGTTGCTGAAACCCAGGCAATATTCTAGTAAATCTCCTCTGTACTCTCTCTATTTTGTTGACATCCTTCCTATAATTAGGCGACCAAAATTGTACACCATACTCCAGAATTGGCCTCACCAATGCCTTGTACAATTTTAACATTACATCCCAACTTCTATACCCATTTGAACATATTCGTATTCAACCTTTATCTGCAATAGACTAAATAGGATATCCATTAAGGCAGATATAACTTACATTCTAAAACTGATTCGAGGCTTGCCTACCCAGTCGTTTAGTTCCAATTCCAGTTCTAGCTCCCGCCCTCCCTGCCATTTACCGCTCTTGCCTGATTCTCGGTTCCAAATGACTCCATTCTTCAACGAATTTTAGATCGCAAGACTAAAAAGAAACAATATTGCAAGCATCATTGGAACGCCTGCCCGGGAAGCAACACAGTTGTTCTACGTGAATGTAATAATGGAAATTTATCCCGGTATTGCACAGGTGAGTCGGGACCGGTTAGGCACAGCCGCCCGGGATGATCGTCCGTGTCGCTGCTGTAAATACCGGTGAGCTTAAAATGAAATGGCAGACAGATACTCCAATTCTGTTGATAAATGCCTATAGATGTTGCTAGCGTGGATCACATGCTCTGGGATGTCCTTGTGTCTCAGATTCTCGATGCCGGTCCGGTCCAATTAACTCCACTCTCTGCTTTTGGTCATCTTCTCACTAATTCCACGGTCAGCCAGATATAATTTCTTATTTACTCCTTATGTTGAGGTTTGTTATTATTTTCTCTGTTCTCTTTGTGGGTGGAAACATATGAGCCGCTGATCTCCGTGCTGAACATGATAGTAAGTTATCTCGTCTCAAAAAGGATCTTCTTGAGTTTCTCTAGCACCAAGTTAAACTAATCTCCTCCTGTCTACAGGTGATCAGATCGCTCCATTCCCTGCACATCCATGTTCCAATATAAAAGCCTCTTATATGGAACTGTTTGTATCTGTCTCCACCAAATCCCACCAGTATCATTTGTTACAGTGAATACATATTTCCACAATCCCTCACCTCTCATCCTCATGAGAAGAATAGATCGGGTTGATGCACAGAGTCTCTTGCCCGGAGTAGATGAATCGAGGACCAGCGGACATAGGTTCAAGGTCAAGGGGAAAAGATTTAATAGGAATCTGAGGGGTAACGTTTTCACGCAAAGGGTGGTGGGTGTACGGAACAAGTTGCCAAAGGAGGTAGTTGAGGCTGGAACAATCCCAACGTTTCAGAATCAGTTAGACAGGTACATGGATAGGACAGGTTTGAAGGGATATAGACCAAACGCAGGCAGGTGGGACTAGAGTTAGCCGGGATATGCTGGCAGGTGTGGGCAAGTTGGGACGAAGGGCCTGTTTCCACGCTGTATCACTCTCTGCCCCACACGGTCAGCTAGCCAAAACCGGACTGAAGACAATTTCACTAAGTGGTCATCCACTACCCGAGGACATGAATGAACATCATAGATAGCACTTGACCAACTCATGGATGGATGCCACATTTGATCCTCGTGGGGGGGTTACAATATTTTGGTGATCAGATTCCTAGCACTGGCATATGACTGCGTGGTATCTAGGGTCAGAACCTGACCTACATGCCGGGTTGCGTTATGTGTTAAAGAGGGAACTGCAGATGCTGGAGAATCGAAGGTTACACAGAAAAGCTGGAGAAACTCAGCGGGTGCAGCAGCATCTATGGAGCGAAGGAAATAGGCAACGTTTCGGGCCGAAACCCTTCTTCAGACTGATCAGGGGTGGGGGTGGGTGGGGACAAGAAAGGGACAAGGAGGATTGCGTTATGTGTCGGATACGAGGTCCCACCTTACATTGTACAAGCAGTAACTAATCTCGCAATTCACAGGCTGTCAGTTACAGCTGAGAAAATTGATAGCATTACTTGATCTCCAAGCCCTAGGCTGCCAAATAACCTTCGGACTGCCTTGGGGTCTCGGGCTCAATGTATACACAAGTATACAGAGCTCTCTTTCTTTAAATGTGTTGATTTATTTGTATATATTCAGGCCAACTGATTCACTTGAATGTGACTGGGGAGAGATGGTTTGATCTTAGACCTGTCCCCCTTTTATCCGCATGTAACGCGCTGCAGTCAAACCCTGAAACCATATTTTAATTCCGGTAGGTCAAGTCTTTAAAGGTACAGTCAATAACCATCGAGAGCGAGTAATAATCCAAATATGAATATACACGCTAGGAGCTTATCAGAGGAAGAGTGGGGCGGACACGACAGATAGCAGATGCTGGAATCTTGAGTAAAACACAACGTGCTGGAGGGAATCACTGGTCAGGCAGCATCTGGGGAGGGAATGGAGAGAGGGAGAGGATTTCTGACAATTACCTACTTCTAAAACACATGAACGACTAACTCCTTGCACCTCGGCAAATATCATAAACAGTGGAATAGAACTATAGCCGGCAGCATAAAACAAGTGTCAGATATGTGGAGAAATGAAGGCACAAGGAACCGCAGGTGCTGGTTAACACCAAAAAAAAAAGTGCTGGAGTGACGAGTGCCGAATGAGTTGTGGAGACTCAGGACGAGTTCCTTAAAAATCTGCTAAATTGTCAGATAGTCCAAAAGATTGTTTTAATACGTTCACCTTTCATCCTTTCAAAAAGTAGAACTCCGCTGATCAAACAGAGGAAGTCGTTTTAAAATGAAATGAAGGAAGATTGCTTTTCTTCGCGTCCATGCAGTGTGAGTGGCCGCGCTCCCCGACCGCCACCGCTGTACACGCCGCGACTCGCGGCAACACGCAAAGCGCAAGTCAAACACTGGGGACTGTTACAACCTGCAGAGTCAGATTTCGCAGTCTCAACTGAATCGTGCAACTACTTTAAAAAAAATCTCCCCTTTCCCGCCTATCCCCCCCCCAACCTGTGAATATATTCAACGAATGATGCCATTTCAAAACAAAATCAAAACTTAAACTGACAACATTGAATGAAGGGGCTAATATCGGAAGCGAGCTGCAACTGGAGGTTGTTATATTAACTTTTGGTCCAGAGTTTTAGCCCATAGCCTCTCCCCCCACCGTTCCAGCAGGTAACTCTTGTCCATGTTAAGAATTACCTTGCCAGGAACAAAGCTAACGAAGGCTTGATCCTACGACAGCAGCGGGTCTATACCCCAGTGGGAATTGAACCTCCGACCGGACACCCCCCTGTTCCAGATCTTCCCGGTGGGCTGCAGTAGCCGGCTGTTCCCACCCTCCTGTATCCTATCACGGGCAAGTGATCCGGCGGTCGCCCTCCGTCCTGGCTTGTCAGCGGCAGCCTGGATGTGTTAATGAAGACAAACGTGAGACTCACATCACCAGCGCTGCCTCCCAGCCGATTGGCGAGCCGAGCTTCCACTGTTTCTAAGTGAGTTGCTAGGAGCTTGTTGACGCTCTCCGTAATCTCAGGTACAGCCGGCTGGGTGGGACTGAGCTGTGCTGCCGCGGCTCGCACTGCTTCTAAGGTGGGTGGAGAAATACGAGGGGATCCGCAGGTAAACACTGGCTCCACGCCAGTCTCCTCCCCTCGTTACAATCCGCTCAACTTCATCTTAAACACAGAATACGATCTAGAAAAACCGAAGAGTCACTTATCCACGTTCTCCCAGAGATGCTGCCTGACGCGCTGAGTTACTCCAGCATGTTTAAAAAAAATAAAATCAGTTGCTTTCACATAATTTGACCCGCAACACAACATCATTGCCGCGAGCAGTTCCGTCGGACCGTCCAATGTGTTTGCTGTTTGATAAGTTTCTTGTGACCTGCATACATAAAGCTGGTGTTCAGTTTAAAGATAATGCACGGAGAACACCGTCAGTGAAGCAGAAATGTCCCTAAAATCCGCCTGAGGTCTGCTCCAGCTTGTCCTAATGCCAGGGATGGAGCATGCATCGCTAGCAGTGGTGCTAACCCCAACAACTCAGTCTAAACGGTGCAAATCCCACTGTGTGTGTGTATGTGTGGTTGTGGTTGTGGTTGTGGCGCGCCGGCAGCACCAGACACCAACCCTGCAGCTCAGCTAGATACAAAATGCTGGAGTAACTCAGCGGGTCAGGCAGCATCTCTGGAGAAAAAAAGATGGGTGAGGTTTCGGATCGGAGCCCTTCTTCAGACTACAATATCGATAGGGCACTGCAGCCCCGCTATCCACTGATAAACTAACACGCCGGTCTTTAATGAGACCCACTAATGAGATCCGGAAAGCTTTCTTTCCCCTCAATTACTTCTGCCCATCCAGCGGTTATCACCATGTATTTACGCTCCACACTCTAAGCCATTGTAACGGTCATTGCACGCCCACTGAACATGTCAGGTCAGTATTCCAGCCTTCCCTCGTATCAGGAAGAAATGCCCCGAGGCGAAACGGCGCCTGTCTATTCCCTCCATAGATGCTGCCTGACCGCTGGGTTCTTCCTGCACTTTGTGTTTTTCCAGCCTCTGAAGTTCATTCTTCCTCCTGGTCCCCTCCCCAAAGTTTCGACTCATACGTGCACTTTTCCCCCAGCTGCCCATTTTATACATTGTTCTTGTGGGATGTCCTTTCAGATCTTTTGACCTCAACTTGGCGGCTTTCGTTTGTTCAGTAGCTTCCCGTTCTCTGTTCATTTGGAATGAGATCGAACCTGGAGATGATTGAGTTAACATATGATGAGCGTATGGCCACACTGGGCCTGTACTCGCTGGAGTTTAAAAGGACGAGGGGGACCTCATTGAAACTTACCTAATAGTGAAAGGTCTGGATACAATGGATGTGGAGAGGATGTTTCCACTAGTGGGAGAGTCTAGGACTACAGGGAACACCCTCACAATAAAAAGATGGACCTTTAGAAAGGAGATAAGGAGAATGTATTTAGTTAGTGGGTGGTAAATCTGTGGAGTTCATTGCCGCCAACAGCCGTGGAGGCCAAGTCATTGGGTATCTTTAAAGTGGAGATTTACAGGTTCTTGATTAGTAAGGGTATCCAAGGTTATGGGGAGAAGGCAGGAGAATGGGGTTGAGAGGGAAAAATAGATCAGCCATGATTGAATGATGAAGTAGACTCAATGGGCTGAATGGCAAACTTCTACTCCTATGAACATTGCCAGGACTTCATATTCCAGGTTGATATCTGCAATAAAAAATGCACCACTGTTAATAAAATTATAAAAAGGATCCATCAGCTATTCATATAGAGGCCAAATGCAGAAAGCCTGAAGCCAGGGATTCTGACGTATATCATTAACTTTAAGGGTCTGAACATTTCTTGGGCCAATATTCAGGTCCCCACCCAAAACATCATTTGTCCATTTCCAGATGTTGCCTGACCCCCTGAGTTCTTCCAGTACTTTATTATTTGCTCAATATTCCCAAATCTGCAGTTCCTTGTGACTTTTTTTGGTCATTAACTTTCTTTCGTTTCTCTCCTCGTATGGACCTGTTGAGTATTTACACCTTTATAAAAATGCCTTAGATGCATGATGCTGTTTATTGAAAAATTACTACCAGTTACCTCAACAAAAATATTTCTTGATATTGAACCATACATTGAAAGATGTTCACTCATGCAACAGGTGACCCGTATTCATTAATAACTAAACACATTGGTCTTAATCTGGTTGAACAATGATAACAATTATGTTTCAAATTGTTGCTACAATCAGCTGGTCAATACCCAACCAAAGTAAAATTCCAGCTGTACAATCTACGTAGAATTATAGAAACATAGAAAATTCATGAGTCCACAGAAGGTCACTGAGTCCATGGTGTCTTTGCTGATTGAAAAGGACTTGGTTCACAGATGCACGTGCAAGCAATTCAAGTATGGCGGGAGTTTCTGCCTCTGTTTCCTTACAGGTAGTGAGTTCCTGATCCCCACCACTACCTGGTGATATATTTTCCTTCTTCTGTGCCCAAATTATTCTGTCATTACAAGGGGACATGACATGAGAATTAAGGGACTGAAGTTTAGGGGTAACATGAGGGGGAACTTCTTTACTCAGAGAGTGGTAGCTGTGTGGAATGAGCTTCCAGTGAAGGTGGTGCAGGTTCGTTTTTATAATTTAAAAATAAATTGGATAGTTATATGGATGGGAAGGGAATGGAGAGTTATGGTCTGAGCGCAGGTATATGGGACTAGGGGAGATTATGTGTTCGGCACGGACTAGAAGGGTCGAGATGGCCTGTTTCCGTGCTGTAATTGTTATATGGTTATATGGTTATTATTTCTATTCGAATGTACTATTCCTGGATTTTGATCCCTTTGAAAAAGGAAAGAGGTGCAATATATCACAGCAGCTCACAATCTCAATTTAGATTCACCCCCCACTCTCCCCTATTCCAAAAGAAACAACCCTAGTTTATCCAATCTTTTCTCTTAATTATGCCTTTCCAATCGTGGCAACATCCTCGTCAATCTCCTTTCCATTACCACCACACCTTTGCTATAATGTGGATGCCAGAACTTACAGTACATAAATGTGAATCAACAAGTCACAGTGACAGACAGCACGGAAACACATCCTTCGGCCCAACCCGTCCATGCCGACCAAGATGCACCATTTAGCTCGCATTTGGCCCATATCCCATTAAACCTTTCCTATCCATAGATACAGAGACAATTGGTGCAGGAGTAGGCCATTCGGCCCTTCGTGCCCATACCACCATTCAATATGATCATTTCTGATCATCCACAATCAGTACCCCGTTCCCTACTTCTCCCCATATCCCTTGATTCCGCTAGCCCTAAGATAAGCCCATTTATCTGTCCAAGTGTCTTTTAAATGCTGTTATGGTATCTGCGTCAACTACCTCTGCTGGCAGCTCAATCAAATATACTCTCCACCCTCTGAGTTAAAATGCTGCCCCTCAAGTTCCTATTGAACCTTGCCCTTCTCACCATAAACCTATATCCTCTGGTCCTTGATATCCCTACTCTGGGTAAAAGACTGCTGGTGTATTCAGTTCTAGCATAACCTCTCTGCTCATATATTCTGTGCCACAATTAATGTAAGAAAGCATTGCATTTGGCTTTAAAAACAGTTCATCAACCTGCCGTTCTACCTCTTAGGATCTGCAACTGTTCACTCCCATTAATTGCGTATTTCTTTGCCTTGTCACAACTCCCCAAATGCATTACTTCACATTTCTCTGGATTAAAATTCACTTTCCATGTTTCAACCCAAATATCAGACAGCCTTTATTGCCCATCAGTCCAAAACTTTCCTTCTTCCTGTCTTCGGCACAGCCAATTTTTGCATCATGTGTAACCTATTTTTCATCCCCTGACAATGAGGCCCTAATCATTTATATTACAAAGAGAGAAAGAAATTGAGTACTGAGCCTTGTGGAATCTTATTGGTAACAACATTCCAGCCGTTAAAGTATTCTTCGATTATTATCCTTTATTTCCTGTCACTGAGTCAGTGTTGGATCATATTTAATATTCTCTGTTGGATTCCATAATATTTTGACCATCCTGTCAAAAGCCTTGCAGCACTCCATGCTATCCATCATCAAATCATTTAGATATGCCCTCCTAAAATTATATAACTACTCAAACCTTTTGTTAACGAATGCATGCAGACTTTTTAAAGAGTAAATTGCCTTTCTAAATATAACCATATTTCCTTGCAATATAGACGGAGGTCATTTGGTACACCAGGTTCATGCAAGGTCTCTCCACCCAATCCCGCACTTGGTTTCCAAAATCCATTCCCTATCATGTCCAGATTCTTGAATTACTCACCTACACTAAGGGTGATTTTCAGTAACTAATTAGAGTTATGCAGCATGGAAACAGGCTCCTTGGCCTAACTTTCCCATGCCGACCTACATGCCCTACCTATGCTGCCCGCATTTGGCCCATATCCCTCTAAACCTTTCCTATTAATGTAGCTGTCTAAATGTATTTTAAATGTTGTGATAGTACCTGCCTCAACTACCTCCTCTTGCAGCTCGTTCTATAAACCGACTAACCTTTGTGTGAAAAAAAAGCCCTTCAGCTTCCTATTAAATCTTTCCCCTCTCGCCATAAACCTATGTCCTCTACGTCCTCTAACCTAATTAACCCATCAACAAGCACATCTTAAGTAAGCAGGCGGAAACTCAAGCATGCACGCTCACACAGGGAGAACGCAGGGTGCAGACTCCACACAGACAGCACTGACTGTCAGAATTAAACCCAGCTGCCTGTGCATGCTGCGCTCTTTGCTGCGCTGCCCAAAGTGCCTAGGAATGGCTACAATCAATTTATCTAACAGTGTTATCGTATCTGGACTATAGTTACTCAGCCTATCCTTTTCTCCTTTTTATACAATAGGTACGATATTGCCATCCTCCTATCCTCCAGCCTGGGCAATTATATGCTAGCTCAGCCTATGAAGCTCACTTCACTTGAATAAGAAAAAGTTACTGTATTCGGATAAGATTGGAAAAATAAAGACCTGAGCTTCTACAATTTTCTTCCTTATCTGTTGTAATCTCTGGATTATATTTTGATCAGGCCTGGCAACTTCCTTGATGTATCACCTTTTACTGTGTTTAGTCAATGCACAATTCCACATTTTACCTCCTTAACTACAGTAAGATATTCATTCGTAACCCTACCCACATTCTCTGCCTCTGCACCTAAATTACCTTCTTGATGCCTAATAATCCTTACTCTTTCCTAAGTGGTCCTAAATGCTTTTTACGTGGTTATAAAACTTCTTTGGATTTTCTCTGACACCTAGTTTCGAGCTGGACATTAATAAATGGCTACTCCCCACTATCATTTAGTTTGGCCTGACACCTTGGAGAATCATTCTTGACTGGCTCAACTGCCTTGAACCGTTACACATTTTTCGAAAATTGCTCTATTTTGCTACCATGTTCTACAAATAAAGCATAAAGCTGAGTAATTGACACAGTAGAAGAAACACTGGAATCAAAATGACAAAAAAAAATGCACAAGAAACAACTGAAAGGAAAGTGACATGTATTTTTTGCAAAGGGAAAATCAATCTAGTGCTAGAGAAGTTTTGTAATAAAACAGCTGGGGAAGAGTTTCAAGTTACTGCAATAAACATCTTCATAAAACCGGGATCAAAATGATGCCATTTAGCCAGAGGGCCGTTTCTTTAATTGACACCCCTAAATGCCCTCTCGAAGGTGGGGGTGAGCCACTAAATAACCTTTGATAAAGGTGTAGGGTAGGGATCTCCAGGTTTTCAAGCTAATGGCAATATATCCCCATGGCATGATAGTATGTGGCTTGGGAGGGGAACCTGCATGTGGCAGCATTCATCTGACCCCCTTACTCCTTTGGAGGCAGAGTCTGCAGGTTTGCTAGACATCGTGGGCATGGTCCAGGTAACACCAGTGCATTTTTGTAGATTGTACACAATGTATCTCAGGTGGAAGGAATAAAGATTTGGGTTGGTGGCCGATCAAGCAGATTGCTTTTTCCTGGAGGCAGACACACAATGCTGGAGTAACTCAGCGGGTCAGGCAGCATCTCTGGAGAGAAGGAATAGGTGACGTTTCGTGTTGAGACTCTTCTTCAGACTGAGAGTCAGGGGAGAGGGAAACTAGATGTATGAAGAGGTACAAAGAACATATGAATGAAAGGTAAGAAAAGAACAATCAAAGCCAGCACCGGTTATCAAGGAAAGGTGGAGCCCACAACGGTCCATTGTTGGCAATGGAAAAGGTAATAATGAGGCTGTACGGACATTGAAACTAAACAGGACGACAGTGAAATTAGTAGGACAACGAGGATGGGGGTGGAACAGAGAGGGAGGGAGGGAATGCAAGGATTACTTAAAATTAAAGAAATCAATATTTGTGCTGCTGGGTTGTAAGCTGCCCATGTGAAATATGAGGTGCTGTTCCTCCAATTTGCATTTGGACTCACTCTAACATTGGAGGAGGCCCATGACTGAAAAATCAGTGTGGGAATGCTCTATCCTGGATTGTGTTAGCATTCTCGAGTGTCATTGAAGCTGCTCTCATCCAGAGAAACAGAGAATATTCCATCAAGCTCCTGACTTGTGCCTTGTACTTGGTGGAAGGGCTTTAAGATATTGAGAGGTGAGTCATGGTTTCAGACCATGCCATCCTTCAGTTAGCCTGTCAATGTTTACAGAGTGTCTGCTGTGTATTACAGCTATTGCTATGAAAGGTGTTGCTAGTGCAGGCCTGACAAATTTATATTTTCTTGCAGAGATGGACCCAATCACAGATTAACTTATATATAAAAAAAACACTGGATAAAGCACATTCCCAAATTGCAATTAAATATATTGGCCTTTGGTGTATAGTTGTACCTGAGATGATTTCTTGTATGTGATGTCAGGCTTGATAGATTTTACCATAGTTACGATGTTAGCATTTGCTACAAATAGAAATTTTGTTATCATACCAGTGATGACTCATATCTGAACAAATAGAAAATTATGGATTCACTAAATAAGCGCAGCTTGACATAAATGTATCTGTGCGCGGAGTTCAAGTAAACCAAATTGCTTTCCATTTTCTTCTCTTATATATAATTGCTATTTCAGCTGTAATGTACAAGTCTGCAACCCTGACCCAAGAATACAATTTCCTTGCATATTCATAATTTTACTGCCAAATGCATTGAACCATTGCCAAGCTATTGGCTAATTATACTTCCAGATTGCAGGACACAATGTGGTCATCATTCTGGATGTAATGTAAGCCAGTGGTGATGTCCTTGTAATAAAATACTTTGCAAAATGAAAAGAGAGTGCTTTCATTCTCCGAAAGTGCAATGGCTGTGGTCGGCTTTTGATTATCAGTCAAACTACATTGCTCACTTCTGCCAGCGATTGCCAGGTTGTAATATACTGTATAAACATGTCTGGCACAATTTATGTCATAAACCTAGAATTACACAGGAGGGGCCAATACTGAGGCTAATGCACTTATGCTAATTCTTTGACGAGGTGTCCACATTTTAAATGAGGACTGTTAGCAGAAGCAAAAGATACGATATCATGGAGGGATAAATGTTAAAAAAATGTGATGTTAAATCAGTAATAACTAAACTAAACTAAAGGACCACTATCAGTGTCTTATCTCAGATGCGAAGATGTGAGATGGTATGATGATGACTTCACCAAAAACACGTTCAGGTTAAAAAAAAACTGCAATTTAAATGAGAAGAGATGAAATTGGTATTGTTGAACGAATGGGCATGTGCGTGCCCTCATTTTCAAACCTTTCGTAAAAACAAAGCCTTTGCAATTTGAAAGGTGAGGTAAAATTGCCACGGTAAAATTAATTATACGTGGCTAATAAGATCTCTGGGCAGGTCAGCTGCTCCAGAACGTCTGGTTTATCCGACACAGTAGACCTGACCCCACTATTAAATCCATAAATCCGTCGGCTGAATGTTTCCAGCATTTTGTTTTAATGCAGGTCATCTTCAGTTTGCTGTGGGGGGGGGGGGGGGGGGGGGGGTGGGGTGGGGGGGGGGGGGGAGCTCATAGCATTAAACTACACCGAACCATACCCCATTCCCCCCTCCAAACACATGTTGTAATGGAACCTAAGACTAGCTTCTTCTCCACTGTTACCAGGCTCCTGAGGGGGTGGGAGATTGCAAGTTTCACGTGGTCCTCCTAGTAATCACCTCTCACAACACTTTTCCAGAGGTGCTGCCACGTACTCTTAACTCTACCTCTTTTGGTTATTCCATTACAGTATTTCAGCATTTTTTGCACTTTAGTTTAGTCTACAGATAGAACATGGAAACAGGCCTTTCGGCCCACCTTGTCCATGCTGACCATCGATCACCCATTCACACTTGTTCTATGTTATCCCATTTTCTCATCCATTCCCCACACATTTGGGGGAATTCTACAGAGGCCATTTCACCTACAAATCTGCATGTCTTTGGGATGTGGAAAGAAATGGGAGAACCTGAAGGAAATCCACTCCTTCAGATTGCACTACCATCTATGCACAATTGTGCTGAATTGCACTTGTCATTGTGTTTATTGTTGTGAGTCATTGCCATTTTATGAGCTTTATGTGAACAAGCTTTATGGATTTTATTGCACCATGGTGTATATGACAATAAAATGATCTGAATATGAATCTGGATCCAAATCTGGAGGTGAATTACACTCATAGCTGTCTTTACCACCACCAATCTACTATCTGCTAAAAGACACTACATGCAACCTCCAATAGTTTGAGTAATGGACACAGGCCGTTACTGAATTCACTAATTGTAACCAAAAATTATAATATATGGAATAAAGTTTATGCGTCAATTTCGATTCTATTTTCAGCTCACATTTCTCGGCACTTGCATGGGCAGATGATGTGGCTTCTTACATAGAAACAGAAACATAGAAAATAGGCGCAGGAGTAGGCCATTCGGCCCTTCGAGCCTGCACCGCCATTCAATATGATCATGGCTGATCATCCAACTCAGTATCCTGTACCAGCCTTCTCTCCATACCCCCCGATCCCCTTAGCCACAAGGGCCACATCTAACTCCCTCTTAAATATAGCCAATGAACTGGCCTCAACTACCTTCTGTGGCAGAGAATTTCACAGATTCACCACTCTCTGTGTGAAAAATGTTTTTCTCATCTCGGTCCTAAAAAATTTCCCCCTTATCCTTAAACTGTGACCCCTTGTTCTGGACTTCCCCAACATCCGGGAACAATCTTCCTGCATCTAGCCTGTCCAACCCCTTAAGAATTTTGTAAGTTATTATAAGATCCCCCCTCAAATGTTCTTGTTACAGAATAGCATGAATCAGACGGCATTTAAGGAATATAACACCTAAATACCATGCCCCTGTAGTAAGTAGGGGGGGAAGTAGGGGGGGGGGGGGGGGGGGGAGAGTTCACTTGTAAAGGCATCCAAACTGACACAATGGAATGAAATGTAATTTAAGTGCAGCCCATCCTGCCTACAACTTGCCACTTTGGCACTTAATGGAGCTGGGACAAGGATCACACATCCCATCTATTCCCTGAGGGAGGGGGATGGAAATGTAAATATTGGAATAAAATGGCGGCTATGAGTCAATTGGTTTTGCATGTTTAGTTGTGGCTGGCTAGGGTCACGGGCCTGTGAAAACCCAACCCTCTGAGCTAGGATGAGTGAGCAAGTTTCTTTAAAATCCCAAGACCTTACCCTTTACAATAAAGCAATAACGAGATCCATGTGGACCAAATGCAGCATCAACATCACCACTGACTCCACTCGCCCCTCAGATCACAGGCTGAACTTCTTCTGCAACCTGCACCAACTTCCCCTCCAGTGTCTTCTGGACCAGGAATCCACTGCGACCTTTAGTGACCTGAATTGAATTATGAATTGATTTATCCATCCCTCTCTCAGCCTGATCTTCCTATCTTCAGCCTCTTCCAATGCTGCAATGAATTGCAAAGAAGGCTCAAGAAACAATATCT
Source organism: Leucoraja erinaceus (assembly GCF_028641065.1). NCBI lineage: Eukaryota > Metazoa > Chordata > Chondrichthyes > Rajiformes > Rajidae > Leucoraja > Leucoraja erinaceus. Next base: position 21,749,581 of record NC_073385.1, read on the forward strand.
GATTTCCAACCTCACCCTGCTTCAGCCCTCAGAGCTCAACGCTGAATTCCAGATAACCTGCCTTTTTAGTAGGAGCAGGGATTGCTGGGAATGCACAAGGACTGGGCACATTTGTGAGGGAATGAAGGGACAGAGCTGGCATTTCAGATTGAAGATCTCTCAGGGTGAGGGAGTCATCTCTGTTTCACTCTCTGTGGATTCTGTCTGGCCTACTGAGTGTTTGTTTCATTTTCTACATGTGTTTCAAATTCCCCAAATCTGCAGTATTTTGCAAGTATACAAAAAGCATGTATTTTGCTTTTGAACCCCTGGCCAGTTCTGACGTAACTCAGATATCCCTTCTCTACAGATGCTGCCTGATCTGCTGAACATTCCCGATGTTTGTCTTTATTTCAGATTTCCAACAACTGCCATATTTCAACAGGGATTTATTTCTGAAGATCCTCTATTTGCAGATTGGGATTGAGTAACTACTGTTACAAAGAGTTCAGAACCCTCAATATCAATCTGTGTGGTGTGTTTTCTCTTCACATCCAGACATTTCCTCTGATTTCTCCATCGCTCAACTTTCTCCACTTCCTTTCTAAATGTTCCCACTTTTGATAATCAAACTTAAACATCAACACTGTTCTGCGCTCCGCCCACGACATCTGACTGTTAAGTATTTTCAGCATTTTCTGGGTTTTACAACCAACCTACTCATCCCCATCAAAGAAACCTGGTTCTGTTAAAATACATGTCCAAACTTCATAAACTGTGCTGAGTGTTGCTTAATCATCCTCTGTATTTTGCTCAAATAACATAACCACAACAATGGAGTATCGTTTGAAGTCTGAAAAAATGTCCCGACCCGAAAGTCAACCATCCTTGTTCTCCAGAGATGCTGCCTGACCCGCTGAGTTACTCCAGCACTTCGTATCTATCTTTGGTGTAAGCCAACATCTGCAGTTCCTTCCTAGGCAATAGAGTATTGTCCCTTTTAAACAACAACAAACATTATGCCAGAACTTGAATAAATCTTGAAATTAAAATCGAAGCAAACTATCTAATAAATGTCAAGAAGAACCTAAGATGTGCATCTATATAAACTGCAATGAGAATAACTACAAGGGATTGGGAATATTTCAATGAACCTCAAGAGATCTTGTCTTATACCCATTTGGCCTCCAGGCGTAGCATTACACAACAGCAAAAGACTTGCCTTGGAAAGGAAGACAATTTATTTTTTAATTCCTTGAAGTACACCCGTCAAGTGAGAAGGAGCAATGCTTTTTGATGTACAATGTTTGGGGTGAAGGAAAAGATAAAGTTAGTAGTTATGAAATTGGTGGAAGGAATTTATACAGAGGTTATAGGTATACAGCAATTGTTGTTTGGGCAGTGAGCTAACCATTCCATTAAGGCCAGGCTGCAAGCAGGCACCACCTACATACAAATGACTAACTGAACGAAAACTACCGTGATGACGTGGGGAATGGCAGACTGTGGATCACTCTTGCAAAGAACTGGCACAGGCACAATGGGCTGAATTGACTTGTTTTATCTTCCCTGGACATGTACATGCAGGAAAATCTCACGCTGCCTCGGCAAGGCCAGCAGCATAATCCAGGATGAGTCGCACCCTGAACACTCCCTCCACTCCCCTCTCCCATCGGGCAAAAGATATGAAAACACACACCTCCAGATTCAGGGACAGTTCGTTCCCAGCTGTTATCTTCCCAGTTGTTATCTGCCCAGCAGTTTCTTCCCAGTTGTTGGGCGGCGCGACTCACGTCGCAGTGGCCTCTGCAGTCCGTCTGTCGTTTTTTTTTTTTGTCTCGTTGTATGTAGTTTTTATTTTTTTTTAAACTGGGTATGTGTGTGGGGGGCGGGGGGTGGGGAAACTTTTTTAAATCTTTCCCCTGCACGGAGAACCCGACCTTTTCCCTGTCAGGTCTCCGTTGTCGTTGGGGCCTAGCACCGTGGAGCGGCCTCCAGCCGGAACGACCTGGGGCTCCAGTCGCGGAGCCTGCGGACTTACCCACCATCGCGGAGCTGGCCGAGTTCGGAGCGGGAGGAGCTGTGGTGGCGCGCCGCTGCGGCCCGACCCCAGGGATTCGGAGGCTCCAACCGCAGGTCTGGTGGACAGTAACACCGGGAGCCCGCGGGTCCCTGCTGGGAGACCGCTTTTCGGGGCTTCCACAACGGCGACTTCTCCCGCCCGAGTTGCGGGGTTGAGGATGATCTGGAGCGAGGCCTTACATCATCGCCCGGCGAGGCTTTATAATTGCCGCGGGACTTGTTAGCGCACGCCGGGGGCTCTAACACCAAGCCCTGGAGCGCGGCCTTGCACCACCTGGAGCGCCTTTATAATTGCCGCAGGACTTATTTACCATCGCCCGCTGGGGGCTTTGACTCTGACATCGGGAGGAGAACGAGGAGTGCAGGGGAGAGATAAGACTTTGCCTTCCATCACAGTGAAACATAGAAACATAGAAACATAGAAATTAGGTGCAGGAGTAGGCCATTCAGCCCTTCGAGCCTGCACCGCCATTCAATATGGTCATGGCTGATCATCCAACTCAGTATCCCGTACCTGCCCTCTCTCCATACCCCCTGATCCCCTTAGCCACAAGGGCCAATCTAACTCGCTCTTAAATATAGCCAAAACACCTCACTACCCTCTGTGGCAGAGAGTTCCAGAGATTCACCACTCTCTGTGTGAAAAAAAGTTCTTATCTCCCAGCATTTCCCCCTTATCCTTAAGCTGTGACCCCTTGTCCTGGACTTCCCTACATCGGGAACAATCTTCCTGCATCTAGCCTGTCCAACCCGAATTTTGTAAGTTTTATAAGATCCCCTCTCAATCTCCTAAATTCTAGAGAGTATAAACCAAGTCTATCGTGGCGGCGTTGGTTTTTACTTTTTTGTATTGTTTTTTTTTCGTTTTTGTCTAGTTATGTTTTTGGTTTTTAGGCTGTGTTTATGTGGGGTGGGGGGTGGGGTGGGGGGCTGCTGTCACTCCCTTCGGGGGAATACGACCTTTTTGTCGTATCCCCCTTCTTTGCCTCCGTCTACGCTGAGGCCTAGCGGAGCCGGCGACCTCGGGACTCTGGAGGCAGCTGACAGGACTCGTCCTGGGCTCGCTCCCGGCCCAGCCCGGGATGGAATGGTGCCCCCGTGAGACCGGCATGGTGAGAGGCTGGAGTGGCCCAGCCCAACGGCACTCCCGTCGGAGTGGCCCAGCCCGAAGGAGGACGGCACTCCCGTCGGAATGGCCCAGCCCGAGGGAGGAACGGTACCCCCATGGCGGTGGCCCAGCCCGAAGGAGGAACGAGTCCCGTCGGAGTGGCCCAGCGAGGGAGGAACGCACTGTGGAGTGGCCCGCCCTGGGGGAACGGCCCCTCCCGTCGGAGTGGCCCAGCCCGAGGGAGGGACGGCACTCCCAAGTGGCCCAGCCCGAGGGAGGAACGGTACTCCCGGTGGAGGGGCCCAGCCCGAGGGGGGAACGGCACTCCCGGTGGAGTGGCCCAGCCCGAGGGAGGAACGGCACTCCCGTCGGAGTGGCCCAGCCTGAGGGTGGAACGGTACTCACGTGAGGGCGATCCGGTCCGGGGGCTGGGACGGTGCTCCGGTGGCTGGGGCGACGTTCTGGCGGTGGTGTCCAGAGTCCTGGGTTCAGCCGCGGGCCGGCGGCTGCGTGTGCTGGACTGGAGGTGCGGCGGTTTCGACCACCCCGGGCCGCAGTGTTTGGAACCGGCCCGTTCTCGGGGTTCGGTGAGCTGCGGGACTGTTTGTACCATCGCCCGGTGGGGAATCGCCTCAGCGCAGAGGGAGCAGAGGGAGAGACTGCAACCCTAAGATTTTTGCCTCCACCACAGTGAGGAGGTGTTTGGAGGACTCACTGTGGTGGATGTTAATTTGTGTTTATTGTTGTTATTATTGTATCATTGTATGTATGACTGCAGGCACAAAATTTCGTTCAGACCGTGAGGTCTGAATGACAATAAAGGAAATTCTATTCTAATTCTATTCTATCCAGTCTTTCTTCATAAGACAGTCCTGACATCCCAGGAATCAGTCTGAGGAGATTCACTGTGATGGATGTTCGTGTAAATTGTGTTGTGTCTTGGTTCTTCATTGTGTTGGTGTGTGTCTTGGTCCTTTTCTTGTAAGGCTGCAGAAACCAAATTTCGTTTGAACCTCATGTTAAGTTCAAATGACAAATAAATGGTATTGTATTGTATCAGGCAACTGAACTATCCTACCACAACTAGTGAGCAATCCTTAACTAATACCAACTCATTGGTGACACTCGGACTATCATTGATCAGACTTTTATGGCTATCCCTTGCACTAAACATTATTCCCTTATACTGTAAATGGCTCGATTGTTATCAAGTATTGTCTTTCTGCTAACTGGTTTGTATGCAACAGAAGCTTTTCACTGTGACAATAAACTGAACTGAACAAAACATTGATGTACATTTCTGGTTGCACAGTGAGAATAGCATTGGGTCCTCTTCTTGCTTCTGCAGTTTGCACGATAACCCATTAGAACTGTTTGACACAACATAGTTAATTTACTAGGCCAGAGACCTGTGGAGAGCCAGCTATATTGGCAAGATGCTGAAATCAGAAAGACGACATTTCTGTCGCATTTCGTTGTCAGGATTCTTTCTAGGGACATTTTTCAAAATATGATAATTTTTAATCCGCAATTTGAGAGGGAGATGGTAAAATAAGAAGTGTATCGTTTCACCGAACACCTCCACTCGGTCTGCATTAACCAACCTGATCTCCCTGTGGCTCAGCACTTCAACTCCCCCTCCCATTCCGAATCTGACCTTTCTGTCCTGGGCCTCGTCCAATGCCAGAGTGAGCACCACCGGAAATTGGAGGAGCAGCACCTCATATTCCGCTTGGGCAGTCTGCACCCAGTGGCCTGAACATTGACTTCTCCAATTCCCGGTAGCCCTTGCTGTCTCCTCCCCTTCTCAGCTCTCCCTCAGCCCTCTGGCTCTTCCTCTTCCTTTCTTCTTCCCCCCACCCCCCAACCTGCATCAGTCTGAAGAAGGGTTTTGGCCGAAACGTTGCCTATGTCTTTCGCTGGGTCAGCAGGAAGTGAAGAAAGCTAATGGCATGTTGGCCTTCATAATGAGAGGATTTGAGTACAGGAGCAAAGAGGTCCTTCTGGAGTTGTACAGGGCCCTGGTGAGACAACACATGGAGTATTGTGTGCAGTTTTGGTCTCCTAATTTGAGGAAGGACATTCTTGCTATTGATGGAGTGCAGCATGGGTTCACGATGTTAATTCGCGGGATGGCGGGACTGTCATATGATGAAAGAATGGAACAACTGGGCTTGTGTGCACTGGAATTTAGAAGGATGAGAGGACATCTTATTGAAACTTATAAAATTATTAAGGAATTGGACATGCTAGATGCAGGAAACATGTTCCCGATGTTGGGGTAGTCCAGAACCTGGGGTCACGGTTTAAGAATAAGGGGTAGGCCATCTTGAGCTGAGATGAAGAAAACCTTTTCACCAAGAGAGTTGTGAATTTGTGGAATTTTCTGCCTCAGAAGGCAGTGGAGGCCGACTCACTAGATGCATTCAAAAGAGGGTTTGATAGAGCTCTTAGGGCTAGCGGATTCAAAGGATATGGGGAGAAGGCAGGAATGGGGTACATATTGTGGATGATCAGCTATGATCGCATTGAATGGCGGTGCTGGCTCGAAGGGCCGAATGGCCTACACCTGCACCTATTTTCTATGTATCTATGTAAATTGCACAGATTTTCCACATTTAGCCTGTTACCCCTCATGATGGGTTAAAACATTGAGTAGCCATTAGCAGGAAAGTAGAGATTGCACGGTGGATCACGAGTCCAAAGTGCCAGCAGATCCTATTTCAAGCAAAGGAAATATAACAGCGGTTCACTTGTGGCGAAAAAAAATAATCAGAAGCTAGCTCCATTGTAAGCAACCCTTTACAACAATACCGCCTACCATTCACAGAAGGAAGATCGATCCTGGACATGTTACAACGCCAAGCTCACTTTTACAAGAATGGGTAACAGTAGAAACACGTGGATTGTTTAAACGGGTTGGCTACATTTCCCAGCAAGACAAAAAAAACCCGCTGCTGCAATGCTCAGAGTTTTAAAATGTGAGGCCTTTGGTTACAATATTCCCTTGGGATAATAGGCCATTTGTTTAACTTGTCACCATTGTCAAGGGGTGCGCACAGTTTCAGGGACACTGCCAGAAATCTGCTTTTGGGCCTGAAGCAGTTATTTTCACGGCCCTCTCTATTGATATTTGACACCTTGAGAAAGGGTTACGATGATATATGGGTGTAAGAGGTGCCAGCACAGGCAGCATTACGGCAAAAGTGCTTGAGATGATCAGAAACCAGAAGAGGAGCTCTGCAACACACAAAACCGAGGATCAATTAGAATAATTGATCATGTTCATATGCCAAATGAATTAACTTGAGTGCTTCTTTGTGGTTTTTCAATCATTGATATCTTGCATATCATTTCAAAATTGGAATATTTGAACCCAGTGGTTTCATATTCCAAAGTCAAACAACAAAGTTGAATAATTCAAAAATATTAATTTTCTATGTTCACAAGTCAGGATTGAACGGTAAAGAAGTTTGCTACGATGTTATCAAAGGCAGCTGTTGCTGTGGTCAAAGAGTGAAAGAGGGACACCAACCACATTGTATCATGGACTTGTGCCATAGATTAATGGGAACTACAAAATGTTTCTGTCAGTCCATCCCCCACCAGGAAGGCCGTAAAGCCCTCAGTTTCTTCCTCAACTGCAGAACCATCCAATTTCCCTCTACTAACACTCTACTCTGCCGAGCGGAGCTGGTCCTCACCCGCAACAACTTCTCCTTTGACTCTTCCCACTTCCTGTCCAAGGCGTGGGACTCAGCTATGCCTGCCACTTTGTAGGGTACGTTGAACAATCCCTGTTATAGGCCCATCCGCAAACTCTCTCTCTGTCTCTTATAGACTCTTCCAAAATTCTTCCTGGACAAGGCGGGGACTCAGCTATGCCTGCCACAAGGGGTCACAGCTTAAGTAGGGGGATATACGTTGAAAACAATGAGAAGAACCTCCACACAGTTATAGGCCCACAGAGGGTATTCGCACCTAACTCTCTCTGTTCCTTTGATGACTGCATCGGTGCTACCTCCTGCACCCATGCAGAACTCATAGACTTCATTAACTTCACCACCAATTTTCATCCTGCACTCAAATTTACTTGGACCATCTCCGACACCTCCATCCCCTTCCTTGATTTCACAGTCTCCATCACAGGAAATAGACTAATGACTGACATCTATTACAAACCCCTATTGAGGAGGGAGATGGCAGCCCTGCAAGGCAGTCTGTTTGGTTTTTCATACCTTTTGTTATTTTTAGCATTTGTTTAAAATTTGTTCTTCTGTTTGTTTTATGTGGGGGGAGGGGGGCGGATTGGGGAAAACTTTTTTTCAAGTTCCTACCATCCCGGAGATGTGATCAAGTTTCGGATCACATTCTCTGGGCTCTGCGGCCTACAATCGAAGGAGCTGGAAGCCTTCTCGGACTGTCATGAGCCACACCGCGGGGCGCGGACTTAACGTCGGAGCTGATCCCTTGCCTGGGATCGCTCCCACCGCTCCCACCGCGGAATCACCATCAAGAATCGAGAGAGGCTAGTCGGGAACTCCAAAGTCGCGGAAGGTTCGACCAGCCCCGACGCGAGGTTCGATTGTCCAGCGCGGGGGAGCAGACACCCCCCCCGATACGGGAGCTGATCGCTTCAACGCTGAGGGCCCGAACGCCGCCGGCTACAGGAGTTAAAATCATCCCATCAACGGGGGTTCGAGGCCCACTACCGGGGAAGAACTAAAGGAAGGGACGAACTTTATTTCACCTTCCACCACAGTGAGGAATGTTTCGGAGTCACTGTGATGTATGTTCATATTAAAATGTGTTTTCTGAGTCTGTTGCTTTTTTAAATTGGATGACCTACCTGGCCAGTGAATTGCACTACACCAATTGGCGTATGTGACAATAAATTAACATGAATTTATGAAACCCATTGACTCCCACCACTATCTCGACTACACTTCTTCCCACCCTGCTTCTGGCAAAAACTCTATCCCCTAATCCCAAATCCTCCGTCTACGCCGCATATGTGCACAGGATGAAGTGTTTCACACTAGAACATCCGAGATGTTTTGGCGAGACGAGTTAAGTAGAATTCTTTATTTTAAACCATAACAAAGCGTTTAACGCATCGCGTTTAGACCAGCCAAATAACACAAAGCTCCTTCCACACGGGTGGAGCTTGAATGAAGACTATACAAAAACCCGCAAAAACACCCCCGCGATCACGTGACCGCGCCAGCCAATAGCGAGGGTTCATGATGCCCCAAGCCACCACTAGCTACCGCTACAATGTCCTCATTCTTTAGGGAACGGGGGTTCCCATCTCTCATCATAGATGAGACCCTCTCTCATGTCTCCTCGGTACCGCACAGCTCCACCCTTGCTCCCCCCCCACCCGGTCGCAACAGAGACAGAGTCCCTCAAGTCCTTACCTTTCACCCCATCAGCCGTCGCATACAAAACATAATCCGCCAAAATTTCCGCCTCCTCCAACAGGATCCTACCACGAGACCGTTCCCTCCGCAACTCCCTAGTTGACTCATCCCTTCCCACCCTTCCCACCCCCTCCCCAGGTATCTTCCCCTGCGACCACAGAAGATGCAACACCTGTTGCTATACCTCCTCCCTCAACTATGTCCAAGGACCCCGACAGTCCTTTCAGGTTAGGCAGAGGTTCACTTGTACCTCCTCCAATCTCGTCTACTGTATCCGTTGTTCAAGATGTGGACTCTTATACATCGGCGATACCAAACGTAGACTGGGCGATCGTTTCGCGGAACACCTTTGCTCAGCCCGCCTGAACCTACCTCATCTCCCGTTTGCTAAACACTTTGATTCAGCATCCCATTCCTACATAGACCTTTCTGTCCTAGGTCTCCTCCATTGTCAGTGAGGCTAAATGCAAATTAGAGGAACAGCGTCTTATAGTTCGCTTAGTACAGCCCATTTGTATGAATATTGATTTCTCTCATTGCAGGTAGCCCTGGCATTCCCTCTGTCTCTATCCCTCCCCCACCCGTCGCACCAGCTTCTCATTTTCACCCAACAAACAGCTAACAATGGCCTGTTTTGATTTATCATCGTTACTTTTTTGCATATCTTCCATTCATTGTTCTTTATCCCTCCACGTCACCGTCTATATCTCTCGTTTCCTTTATCCCCAACCAGTCTGAAGAAGTGTCTCGACCTGAAACGTCACCCATTCCTTCCCCCCAGAGATGCTGCCTGTCTCACTGAGTTACTCCAGCTTTTTGTATCTATCTTCGGTTTAAACCAGCATCCGCAGTTCCTTCTTATGCACAAAGTCCCATTGTGTAAGGAAACCTTTAAGAATTAGCATCTTTGCCCATTCAGGTTCTCCAAAAGATTACTGAAACTGCATCTTGATATAAAATCGTGAGAGTGCATAAAATCGTCAGAGGAATAGATCGGATAAACGCACAGAGACTCTGGCCCAGAGTGGAGGAATCGAGAACCAGAGGGCATAGGTTTAAAATGAAGGGGGAAAGATTTTATGGGAATATGAGGGGTGACTTTTTCATGCAAAGGGTGGAAGGTTTATGAAACAAGCTGCTGGAAGCAGTTGAAGTGGAGACTATCACAACATTTAAGAATCAATTATACAGATACATGGATAGGACAGTTTTGGAGGGTTATGGGCCAAACGCAGACAGATGGGACTAGTGTAGATGGGATATGTCGGTCAGTGTGGGCAAGTTGGGCCGAAGGGCCTGTTTCCACATGGTGTGACTATGACAATAAGAAGATTAACACACTAATTGCACTAAAAGTAGTGTATTTTATTGTAATATTATAAAAAGAAAATACATCTGATTTAACAGTTCATGCAACACAAAGCAGGCCATGCAGAAAGATTAAAATGCACACGCAATATGTCAAAATCCTCATTCTAAAGCCATTAATACACAAATCTATGACAAGTACAATGTGTTCTTGCTCACGAAAATGGATGAAAATTGATCAGGAGATTGTTCTACTCATTGACAAGTTTCATATTCCAGGATAAGAATTTTAAAAGCCATTTAGCCTTGCTCCACATCAGAACAGGCTGAATTAATCACGGAATTATAGTTAAGTTAGAGCACGTCCAATTATATGATCGAGGCAAATATTTTCACAAGGTGCATATCAATAATATCCTCACTGCTGTGAACATATTGCCCAAAGCTATCAAGCAATGACAAGAGATTACAGGATTTAAAATGGAGGTGCATGAGTATGCAAATGCTAAGATCTGGAGCAAAAACTGCTGGAGCAATCCGGTGGACCAGGCAGCATCTGTAGAGCTGAAGGGTAGTCATCAGGGAGACTCTACTTCAGGCCTGAGAGTGGAGAGGGAAGATAGCTATCATAGGCTGGTTGTGGGAGGAGTGGTCGAAGATGGTGGGTGATCAATAATACCTGGTGAGGTAAGGGGAATTGGGGCCAGATGGAGGAGGGGAAAGGGGGAAATAGAGACAGAGGCTGAAGGATGATAAATGGAACCAGATAAGGGAAGAATGATAGACAAACCAAAATAGATGAGGGTTTGTATGGATAAAGTAGGCCAAGGCTGGGGAGACCATGGATAGGTGTGTGGGTGATGGACAGTTAAAATAAACTGCAAGAGATTAAAAAATCTACGTAATGGGTGAGGGAGGGGTAAGGTTAAAGGTGAACATAGGGGAACGAGAATCTTTTTGCAAAAAATAATCCATTGTAGGAACTCAGCTGGTCAACAGTAGCATCAAGAGCAGCATCAGTGGGGGAAAATAAATTGTCAACGTCTTGGGTTGAAACACTACACCAGTACAGGAATCTCGGTAGACCCTTAGGAGTGGGAAATGAACACAGGGGGTGTGGGTTATCTAAAATTGGAAAATTAAACATTCATACCATTGGGTTGTCAGATAGGAAGGGAGTTAGTGGATTTATAGCATATATTGTCTTGAGATGGAGATGGTCTCTCCAGAAAAAGGAGAGATAGGTCAGCAATGGTCCGAGTGACTTTGAGAGCAGGGTGGAAGTCAACAGAATTGAGAATAACTGTATTTAAAATAAAAGGAACAATGTTTGAGTAAACGTTTTGCAGAAAAAAAGTGGACGTCTCTTTTGATGATAGGGAATTCTGTCAGAATGCCTCATCCATCCATGTGTCGGGATGCAGTAGAACCAAACACATTAATGAACCAAGTAAATTGGAATTAATATTTTTCTAGTATAAAATAGACCAAAGCAGTCATCCATGGCAACGTTGGGACTTGCATGTGTTTTATTTTGAATATGTTCATTACTCATGTCATTGTCTATGTAGAGAATCAAACTGTAAGCTTATCCAATCAAGTAATGACATCAGAAATAGCTAAGGTGACTCATTGATGTTGGGGTGGTTCGAGGTTGTCCAGTTTGTCTACCAGTTGAAAAGACATCTTAATATATTACCTGAAATGACCCCAACGGTGCTCAAAATTAAAGAGAATCTGTCCTGGAGAACAGTTTGGCATTATTCTATTTAATAACAAACATAAAACATTGTTTGGAAGAGAATATAACTTAAAAAAATGCTGGGTTACATTTAAATAAGATCACCTTCATTAAACCTGTACTGCTGACAAACAGTATGAACGATGTGAAACGGAATGTAAACTTAAGGTCATACACGGGGCATAATACACAGGAGATTGTTACTAATAATTGTAAAGATATATTGAGAGCAATATGTGGCTGCCCAAGAATCCTAAAGAGGAATGTGGTAAAATTCAGATGCAATATGTAGGAAGGAACTGCAGTTGCTGATTTACACTGAAGATAGATACAAAATGCTGGAGTAACTCAACAGGGCAGGCAGTATCTCTGGAGGGAAGGGATGTGTGACATTTCGGGTCGAGACCCTTCTTCTCAGTCTGAAGAAGGGTCTTGACCCGAAACATCACCCATTCCTTCTCTCTAGAGATGCTGCCTGTCCCGCTGAGTTATTCCAGCATTTTGAGTCTAAAATTCAGATACACAATTGCTTGAACTTATATCACTCCCATCTTATGACATGCTGAAATAAGGAAAATCTTATGCATGGAACACGACGTGCTGGAGTAACTCAGCTGGCCAGACAATATCTCTGGAGGACATGGATAGGTGGCATTACGGGTTGGTGCACTTCTTCATACTAATTGTAGTAGGGGGAAGAGATCTGAATAAAGGAGGGGCCAGGACAAAGCTTAACAAGTGATAGGTGGATACAGGTGAGTGGGGGTTGGGGCGGGAGGGGGTTATTGGCAGATAGGTGAGAGGCTAGATATGAGAAGGGGACAATGGGAGATAAGGAGACAAAAGGGTGTCAGATAAAGAGAAAAGAGGAGTGAAAGAGAAGTGAAATGTAAAGCCAAAGGGAGGGATCCATGTGAAGGGGGACAGGGTGGGAGGGGGTGCAATAATGAGGGAAATGGGTGTGCAGTGGAATGGGGAGGGGGGTGCAGCAAAGAGTGTGGAGAGAACTATTAAAAACATGTTTATGTCCCAAAGATTAAATCCAAATATATCACATTCACCTTTTAAATGTCTAGAAGAGGATTCAGAAAAGCAAAATTAAAGCTCAGGGTGGCACAGTGGTAGAGTGGTAGAGTTGCTGCCTTACAGCGTCAGTGACCCCGGTTCAATCCTGACTACAGGTGCTGTCCATTCGGAGCTTGTATGTTCTCCCTGTGACCACGTGGGCTTTCCGCGGGTGCTCCGATTTCCGCCCACACTCCAAAGACGTACACGTTTTGTAGGTTAATTGGTTTCTGTAATATTAAGAATTGTCCCTAGTGTGTAGGATAGTGTTAGAGGTCGCTGGTCGCCTTGGACTCAGTAGGCTGAGGGGCCTATTTCCACACTGTATCTCTAAATAAAAGGTTTAACGCGGGTGCTCACAATCTTGAGTTGATTTTTTAGCAAAAATGTCAAGACGTTACCTCCATTACTGAGGGAGATGTAACCGGAGTGTGCACATTAGCGCTAATTGGCAAAAGTACCAGAAATCATTGTGGAACAAAAATGTCCACAGTGAAATATACTCTGGATATTACTACCTCAAAGTTGCATGTTCAATAATATCTTTTAGAAGGTGAATACTTAACTGGATGAAAATGGGCTATGGAGAAAGGTCATATGAATGGCACTAAATGGCTAGTTCTTTTCAAGGATTGGCATACACAAAGTGGAAAATGGCCTTCTTGTGTGCTGATTATTCCATAGATTAGCTTACTCCAGCATCAGAAGTTAAATCCAACTTCATAAACGAGCTGCAGCCTATCGTAGAGTGTTTGCTCAGTACACGGATGTTTTTGACAATACACAGTAACCATCTCTGTTGACACTTCCATACATTGGAAAAAGGAGGCCAATGTAATAACATAATTATTAATCATTCATCCTAAAACAAAATAAAGACCTCAGCATTGAAATCTTATTATAGACTAAGATCAGGGAGCTATTGGCCCACACACTGTCCCATCACTAAGTGACAAGTGCAAAAATGAAGCTGAAACATAAATTTAACTTTGTGTACATTAGTTATATCATGGCTGGCTGATAGATTTAAATATCATATGTAAATTCAGCGGTACACAATACTGGTATCCATTGTGAATATGAAAGTGTTCTTTAGCCATCATAAGAATGATGGCTTAATAGGGATGAACTTGCATTACTGAATTTCAAAAATATTCTAGTCAAGGTGCTAATATTATCCTTCTACAAGTAGTAGAAACAAGGAACTGCAGATGCTGGTTAATACATAAATGGCCACAAAGTGCGAGAGTTACACAGCAGGTCAGGCAGCATCTCTGGAGAACGTGGATAGGTGATGCTCTTGGCCGAGATCCTTATTCAGATTGATGGAGGGTCTTGACCCGAAACGTCACTATTCATGTAGTTCAAAGATGCTGTCTGACCTTCTGAGTTACTTCAGCACTTACAATCCTTCTACAATCTGTTATAGTCATAAAGTCATATGGTATGTACAGCGTGGAAACAAGCCCTTCAGCCCAACTTGCCCGTACCAACATGCCCATCTACATTAGCATTTTTTTTTCATCTCTGTTATACACATTCATATGTGAAGAATCAGTCAGACATATTGTAATATAACAAATAATTGTACATAATCAATTTTAGTTCAAGTTAATGCAAAGTTGTATTCCATATCTCAACATTGGTTTCTGGATAAATAGATTTATACTAGTCTACTGGAGAAGAACGTCTTAGAACACTATGCTTGAAAAATTTTGTTTTCCCCAATGCCATTTCTTTTCCTGGCACATCCAAACAAAATAAATTTGTTTTGATTTTTTCTATTAAAATGAGTTCCTTTTCTTACTAAATTTCTCCATTCTGTCTACATTTACACAAATAAAATAAAATCAAATTTTCAATGCAACTATGTGAAATGACTCACCCATTGCAAAGGTTTTGTCACAATCCATTTACTTTCATGTTTTTCCGAAACTTCCACCACATGCTTCCATTAACGTATCAAGGGGCACACACGTGGTCAACAGTTTCTAAAACTATCCGAGCTGTGTACAGCCAGGGAAGCAAATGAGTCTGCAGAAGGCTGCTGATCCGAAAGGTTGTCCATCCATTTCCCTCCAAGGATGCTACCTGATCCACTGAGTTACTCCTGCAGTTTGATTTTTGCTCAATGAAATAGTATCATGGCCTTTTGAATGCAAAACAAGGATGTCTTATACAGGTTCTTGCAGAGACGTACCTGGTGCATTATGTACAATCCTGGCCTTACCTGAAAAGGGATGTTTTTGCTGTATATTTTCATCAGAGATTCACCAGACCGGCTGCAGGGATGATTGTTCTGTTACATGACAAGATCAAGCACACAGGGCCTCCATTCACTGAATATCCTGTGGGCTTGGAAGGATGATTGGGAAAATATTTCTCCTTTAGAGTCCAGAACCAGGAGATGCAGCTTGTAAATAAGCAGCAAACCATTAAATAAGAAGCAAATTAAATAAGGAATCTTTTGTTTTCTTATAAACTTGTGAATCTGAGGAATTCTCCAACTGAGAATGCTGCCGAGGTTCAGACATCGATTGTCATCAAAACCAAGATAAATACAGTACGGGATATTAGAAGAATCAAGAGATATGGGCATGGAGCAGATTTGAGGGACTGAGTCGATAACCTCCTCCATTGCTTAAGTTCTGATGTGACTAATTTTATAAATAACTAGACCAAGTGCAGACTCCCCCAACGCAAGATTCCTCCACTCACCCGTTCCCACAACGCATTATTGCACCACTCACGCATAGCCCCCAACTGCGCAGACGCGGCTCATTTCTCCTCATCCCCCAGCACTCCCTCCTCCACCTCTTTACCCTTCCTCTTCAATCTCTAGAGAGGGATGGGGGTAGAGATTGAGGGGTGATAGAGAGGGAGGGGTGGTAGAAAAGGAGGGGAGTAGAGATGGAGGGTGGCAGAGAGGGAGGGGGCAGAGAGAGGAGAGGGGTAGAGGGAGAGGGAGGGGGGGGAGGGAGGGTAGAGAGGGATAGAGTGAGGGAGGAGGTAGAGAGGGAGCGGGGTAGAGAGGGTGGGAGTGAGGGTAGGTAGGGAGGGGTCATCTCCATCCTCCCCATCTCTCCACACCCCCCTAAATCTCCCTCTACCACCGCACTCCCCACCCCATCTTCCTCCTTCTAATTTCCCTCATCCTCCTACGCTTACTCCCACCCCCTGCCCCTGGACCTACCCATGTCATACAGCAGTGCCAGGGCCTGGAACTTGGCCTGGTTCTCGTACTCAGCCTGGACCTGGCTGTAGACGGCAGCCGTCAGCTCGGCCGCTGGCCTGGGCTACAGTCCAGGCCCCGACTTCATCACCGGGCTCGTCCCTGACCCCAGACCCAGGCTCGTCCTTGGTTCCAACGGCAGCTTCTTTCTTGTCCCTGGTCACAGCCCCATCCCAAACCCCAGGCTCGGCCCTCACTCCAGCTCCAACACCACCCTCCCCACTGGGCGTTGGGCGCTGGCAGCCGCCGCCAATCCTCGACCACCGCGAGCTCGGGTTTTTTTCCGAAATGGGTGAGTTTTCAGTCTGTTTTTAAAACTTTAAATGTTTTAAAACTTTTAAATATAGGTGGGAATGCAACGGGAAGATGTTTATCGCCTCAACGAGAAAAATGTGAGTAGGATGTGTGAAAATGGGAAGGCTGTGGCATAGCGTTTGGAAGAAAATAGGAAAATTAACCAGATTGACACACACAGCCACAAACAAGGCAAAGACTTTTAGTATCATAGAGGTGTCACACAATGATCAAGGCTAATGGATCTGAAGAAAGGTCATGGCCCAAAATATTGTATGTCCAATTCTTTCTACAGATGCTGCCTGACCCACTGAGTTCTTCGAGCACTTTGTTTTGTTTTTTTCAGGATTTCAGCATCTGTAGACTTCTTTGTCTCAAGACTGGTAGGATCCTGGTGACCATATAAATAGTCCTGGGCCTCTCTGAAGCTTGGTCCAAGGCCCAAGACCTAATCCTAGTTAGTTACAGAAGAGTAATGTGTCTTCTTACATGACCCAGAGGGAAATTGACCAGCTGAAACCACTGAGGCAGAAGATACCATATTAAACACGGCCTCCAGCTCTTACCCAAATATCAGCAACCCAGCCCAGACCCCCTGTTTTTTTTCTCATCTTCACCTAATGTAGCATTTTATGTTGAAAGGTGCACACAGTGCAAGTGCAGATCCATCACAACAACTTTTATTTACAAAAGCATGAAAATTCCATTTGTGTTCATTGACAATGACATCATGAGCATACAGATTGAGAGAAACAGTGAAGAGAAAATGTAGAAACTCGGAAGAGCAGAAAAGGGGGCGGCAACAATGTGCACAATGCAATGTGACAGAAGAGACACAATTTATTCTTTACTGGAATCAAACAACTCTCTCACAAAATAAAAAAGTGCTGGAGGAATTCAGCAGGTTAAGCAGCATTTGTGGAGGAAATGGCCAGACGTTTTGGGCTTTTGCTCTTCATGAGACTGAAACATCCCTAAAAGTTATTTTGAAGCAGAGTTCACCATTTTTTCAAAGACATCAAATAACTGCTTGAGAAATAAGTGTGTTAAATGCCAGAAAATTGACTACCACAGTTCACATGAAGAAAAACACAAGGTACAAAACTGATAGACCAAATAGACTGTTTCCACACGTCAGACTGTTTCAGCACTAGCATTGTTGTAAAGTCTAGTCGCCCTCGCACCACCCGGCGACCTCGCACCACCCGGCGTGGCTTGAATGGCCGCGGGACAATCGCCATCGCCAGCCGGGGGCTTTGACTTTGACTCTGACATGGGGGGGGGGGGAGAGTGCAGTGGAGAGAGATAAGTTTATTTGGCCTTCCATCACAGCGATGTGATGGATGTTTATGTAAATTATGTTGTGTCTTGGGTCTATGTGTTTGTAATGTATGGCTGCAAAAACGGCATTTCGTTTGGACCTCAAGTGGTCCAAATGACAATTAAATGTATCTTGTTGATCTTGTTGTAAGTCATTGGTCTCCTGTTGATTGTAATTGTTTGAAAGATGTATTAGCGCGAGGTGAAGCCATTCTCAAGACATGTGCATTGTGAACCTAACAGACTTGTGTTTAGCCAAATGACCTAAACTTTCTGAATTCAACTGTATTGTGATGAGTGAAATAAGGCTCTGGTCAAGAATAAGAAGGAGGCAAGGGGCAGGTAAGCAGCATAAACAACCGGGATCAAGTGCATCCCTGGAGGAGTTTCAGGATCTGAGGAGCAAGCTAAAAAAGAAATCGGGAGGTAAAAAGGGGACAGGAGATAGCTCCAGCAGATGGTATTAAGGATAATCCCAAGAGATTTTATAAACATATTAGGGGAAAAAAGGTAACTGGAAAAAGAATGGGGCCGCTCAGGAATCAGCGCGGTCAACTCTGTATGGAGCCACAGGAGATGGGCAAGGTCCTCCATGAGTATTTCTCCTCTGTTATTACCGTGGAGAAAGGCATGAGGACTAGGGAACAGGGGGCAGTCAATGGAAGTGTCCTGAAGCAGTCAGTATTACGGTCGAAGAGGTGCTGGAGGTCCTAATGGGCATGAAAGTAGACAAGTCCTCCGTGCCTGACCAGATATATCTGAGGACAGAGTGGAAAGCTAGAGAGAAAATTGCAGGTGCTCTGGTTGAGATTTATGAGTTATCAACAAATATGAGTGAGGTGCCAGCAGACTGAAGGGTGGCAAATATTGTGTCTCTATTTAAGAAGGGCAGCAGTAAAAAGCCTGGGAACTACAAGCCAGTGAATCTGGAAAGTTACTAGAGAGTATTCTAATGGATAAGATAAACATGCATTTAGATGAGCAGGGGCTGAGTATGGATGGTTAGCATGATTTTGTAATGGGAGATCTTGTCTCACAAATCTGATTGAGCTTTTTGAGGATGCGACCAAAACAGTTGATGAGGGCAGTGCCATAGACATCATATATATGGATTTCAGCAAGACATTTGACAATGTTCTGTTCTGGAAGGTTAGATTGCATGGGATCCAATGAGAGCTAGCTGACTGGATAGAAAATTGGCTTCATGGAAGGAAGCAGGGGATGATGGTGGATGATTGATTTATGGTCTGGGGGCCTGTGACTAGTGATGTGCCTCATGGTTCAGTGCTGGGTCCATTGCTGTTTGTCATCAATGTTAATGATTTAGATGAGAATGTACAAGGCATGATTACTAAGTTTGCAGATGACACTAAAATGGGTGGTATAGTAGATAGCAAAGTTTGTTGTGAAAAATAACAACAGGATCTTGATCGGTTGAACAGCCGGGCTGAATAATGGTTAATGGAGCTTAATACAGAGAAGTGCAAGGTGCTACAATTTGGAAAGTCAAACTAGGGCTGGAACTACACAGTGAGTGGCAGTGCTCTGGGGAGTGTTGTGAAGCAGAGAGATCTAGGAGTGCAGGCACATAGTTCCTTGAAAGTCATCAGTCAGAGCATTGTGTATAAAGTATTGAGTAAACCAGCATCTGCAGTTCCTTCCTACACATATTGGGAGGTCATATTACAGTTGTACAAGATATTGGTGTGGCCACACATAAAGTATCGGGGTTAAGGTACATGGATAGGATAGGTTTAAAGGGATATGGACCAAATGCAGATGGAGCATATTGTTCGGCATGAGAAATTTGTGCCGAAGGGTCTGTTTTCACGCTGACTCAAGGACACCATTCCTACAGTAGTATTGTATTCCTACCATAGTTTTGCATAGGCAAAGTCTTTTGTCATCTCCAGTCAGACTGAAGAAAATTGCAAAGTAGAGGAGTAAATTTATGCGTTGTTGGTTGAATCTACATAAAATAGAAACGCCTTTTGGATTTATCTCATCTTGACATTCATCTCAGAAAGAGCCGTGTGTTTTACTTTCAAATGAGTCTGATGGCAAGCACAACAGTGTTTATTTATGCAGTACTGGGAGTTGAATCATCAAAAGCCATAAAAATGTGATAATCTAATGTTTAGCACTGGAGACAACAGCAAATAACATACAATTTGCAGAGAGCTGCTTCAGGTGACAAGTAGTGATGTATAGTGATCTGTAAACACTGTAATGATTCAAAGCTGCATCACAGCCAGTTTTCATCATGCCTGATTTGGGTATTCTAGGCTCTGATACAGTATTCCTAGTGGGATATTTCATTTAACAAATGCTTCATTCTGCATTGTTTGTTTTTATTATTGTAAAGCATTTTTTTTTTTCTTTTAAAATAAAATCAGTGTTATTTAGTATTTGCATTTGTCAACAAATTATAGATTGCTTATCTTTCACTGGAAGAAAATAAAGAACCAGGTTATTTTTGCATGCATGGCTTGGCAATAACTAATGATCAATTAAAGAGTTAATGTAACATGCACTTACATCTATAGCAACAGTTCCTCTGTACTACATGTTCATCCTAAATACTGATTTGTTAATGTTATTATATTTCAGTGACATAGCTCCTCCACAGGCACTTAACTCTCGTAAATAGCTTTTAAATCTCTGTAAGAATTTCTCATGCTTGGAAAGCAATCTGCTATACATAATAAATTCTTGGATTATTCGCAAAGTTATGGTTTGAGCAATGAGTTTGAACATTGCAACGCAACAGACCCCTGTTGCACAGGTAAAAGGTCTCGAAAGCTGTCCGTTATTGAACTGAAACAGGTTTAAGATTCCAGTAGTGTGTGCCATCTGCACACCTGGTGGCTCTGACATTCCTTCATCTCCAGCCAGTGATTTTGTTCCTCTTCCCCGCTGCTGTTCTGACCCATGGAAATCCATCCGATCATTTCCTTGCGCTTCATACTGCGCCGGTTGTAAATCGAGACCATCAACGTGACTTCCGAGAGCTGGAAAAGGGCGACCTGAAAGATGAAAGTCTCCTTGTAGACTGGGTTAGGCTGACCACGTCGAATTGAGGTCTTGCACCGGGACATCTCCTGCCCAGCTGAGTTGAGGAGAGAGAGTTTTGCATAAGTGTCTAGAAAGTCAAGCAGAGAAGAAAGCCAAAGTTAAGTTTGTTTATGTCAAATTCTGTGGTCGCACACAATAATAAATAGATCACAGCACTACAAATTAGACGTAAATAATATATAATTAACAGTATATATTTTTCTGTTTTTTAAAACAGTGTGGCATTAAAGTAAACTGACCATTTTATTCTCCGGGCTTTTAAAGTGGCCATTTTTTAAATTCATCCTTTTTGGGTTTTCAACATGAAACCTGCAACCTCTCTCTCACTCACCACCACTGCACCACACTATCAACACCTACCCTCTCACCACAACTCTGCACCACCCTCATATTCCAAAAGAATTAACCTTCTATGTTCCAGAAGATAATCCAGACTGGTAGGATTTTCTATAAACCTTGACCAAGACTGGAACAGTGGCACACAAATCGAATCATTCACACTGCAATATTGAAACTGAAATCTAGACTTTCTCCAGCTTATACCCAACAAAGCAAGTACGTGTTCGAAATGTGCTTTGTACAGGAATCAGAATTTGAAAAAAAAAATCTGCAATTTGATTAAAGCCACAACTTGGAACCTGGATTTCAAAGGTTTAGAAGTGTTATGGTCCATTTTCAGATTCCAAGCCACTTAGCACTCTCATTAGAAGGCAAAAATCATAGATGTGAAAATTAGTCAGATGTCATACAAACCAGCCAAATTGCTGCAAATAAAAACAGAATTATAGGCAGTGGCTGATGATTAACAGGAAGTTCTCCTGATTACCTTATTTTGGCAATGACATCATATAGCTGAGGGAAAGGAGAGGAATTGGATGGGCAGATATCACAGATAAAATATTACATAGATTATGTCATTCATTAGCTACAAAATTATATTTATAAATAGAGAAATGTGCACACACTAAAGAAGCAGATTAGATATGGTAATATCTTAATACCAGGTGAAGAATTAACGGGAAATCAATGGAATGGTATTGTCAATGCCATTGGGCAGGAAATACGGAGGCCTAAAGTCCCACATTATCAGTTTCAGAAGTCTCCAGTGGCTCTTCCCAATTTCTACAGATGGACCAGAGAAAACATTTTTTTGTATTGGTCAGAACTTGGTTTGGGAACACGTCTGCCCAAGGCCGCAAGAAATTGCAGGGAGTTGTGGATGTAGACCAGGCTATCACACAAACTAGGCCGCCTCCCCAGACACTGGACACAAGCTTCTACCTTATTTTGCCTCAGATGCATCCTAGACATCTCCTGGTGAGGCATGATCTCTAACTTATAGGTCCTGGAGCACACTAGAGTCTGTCAGTGTGCATCTACAGTAGATGATTCATGTTTATCAGATGGGTGACAGCTGCATCTCCATGTACCTTGTATGTGGTGAACTGGGTCCCTGGTCACCGTCAGTGGGCATCTATTCATACCTGGGTGGCCCAGCGGTGGAACTGCTGCCTCACAGTACCACAGACCCGGGTTCGATCCTGACCCACAGGTGCTGTCTGTGTGGAGTTTGCATGCTCCCCCTGCGACCGAATGAGTTTTCACCGGGTGCTCCAGGTTTCTCCCACATTCCAAAGACGTGCAGGTTTGTAGCTTGTAATTTGTTTCTGTAAATTGCTCCCAGTGTGTATCAGGCAAAAAGTGGGATAATATAGGTCTACTGTGTGAGTGATCAGTGTTCGACGTGGTGGGCCGAAGGGCCTGTTTCCACGCTGTATCTCTAAACTCTAAAACCTCTACTACAATGACATTTAAAAGCCAAAGATGTAGATGGCAGAAATTGATGCTGGGGTCCAGTCGCCAACTGCCTGGAGTGCACAGGAGGGGATCAGGAGAGGCGAGGAAAACAGAATGAACAATGGGCTGTGAAGAGGGCCCAGAGCTATCAGAGGCCAGCAAGTGTGGTTGGCTCAGTTCATAGCCTGCATGTGCAGTGAGTGCAGCAGAGAGACCGCTACAACTGAATAGCTTTCCTGAGCCACAAGATCCCCTGAGCAAACCATTGGCACATGGGATGAAAGGCTGTCAAACTTCACTTTGAAATGCTGACTGTTCAGCCAAAAGAAGGTATTGTGCCCGTGGCAGTGGTAACAAGACCAAAAAATGTGGGTAGGGCAGTTTGATGAAGCTACTGTTTGACTGCTTTGTTTCTTTGCAATCTCATTTACCAATCTCCCAAACACCCAAACTCATCCATTCCCACAAAGCCCATCCTCCCCATGCAGACGACAACGCCTATGGAACTGATGCGCTATAATGTTGAGACTTATATTCTGCACTTTATATCTTCCCCTTTGCTCTATCTATTGTCGTTGAGTTTGACTTAATTGTACTTGAGAACGGTTTCTCTGGAGAAAAATGATGGGTGACGTTTCGGATCGAGACCCTGTCTGAAGAAGACTGAAGAACGCAGTCTGATCCAGTCTCCAGAGATGCTGCCTGACCCACTGAGTTACTCCAGCACGATGTGTCCATTTTCGGTATATACCATCATCTGCAGGTCCTTTCTACACCTGATGTATGGTATATCTGATATGTTTGGATAGCATGCAAAACAAAGCTTTTTACTATACCTCAGTACATGTGAGTATAATAAACCTAAACAGTTTGAGAAGTTGGCCCCAAAACACCTAAACAAAGGGCAGGTAGGACTGGGAAATGATGCTGTGGAACTAACAACACTTACATCTCAGTGCAGGCAGATGGAACTAGTGTAGATGGAGCATGTTGGCCGGTGTGGGCAAATTGGGCTGAAGGACGTTTCCACGCTGGAAGATTCTATGACTATTTTGGGAATGGTTCAATGTGAGATCTTGCCTGACCTCTGGGCCTAACATTTCTCCTTCTCCTCCTGAAGTAAAATGTCCTCTTGGCAGAAGAATACATGGAGAAATGAAGGTTTTATTTTTCTAGTTCAGGTTTCAGGATGCAATGAATTGCTCCCACAGATGGGTGTGGTGGCCCTAGACTGCATCAAGACATTGTATACATCATGGTAACCAGAGATCTTCTCTTCACAATGTCAGAAAGCCTGGAGCCCAATGTTACCACAATCCCCAAAAATGTGAAGCTGTGCTCTGAAAATGTAGAATTTAAGCCCTTCTCTGTCGGATCAAATTTCTGACATTTTAAGCAGAAAGTATAGTTTCCTGTTGTCAGGGTTGGATAAAGCCTGCTCAGTATCAATATTCTGCATCACTGTGGGCAAACTGAAACCTTACCTTTCAGTTCCTGAAGGTATGACATTGATCAACTCCCCCTTGGATCAGCTCTTCAATAATCCTCTTAATAACAGACATTGACCCTTAAGTTCCTCAGGTTGTGACCCCAGTAGTTAAGCTGGGAACACACAAGGACCTGCAGATGCTGGCTTACAAACCATAACACAAAGTGGAGTAACTCAGTGGGTCCAGCAGCATTTCTGGATGACATGGATAGGCGACGTTTCGAATCGGCACTGTCACAAGGAGGTAAGTTGCTGCTTTAACGCGCCAGAGGCCCGAGATCGATCTGACTACAGATGCTGTCTGTAGCGAGTTTGTACGTTCTCCCCGTGACCTGGGCGGGTTTTCTCCGGGTGCAGGTTTTCTCCAGTTTGCCCCACACTTAAAGACATAGTTTTGTAGACTAATTGGCTTGGTAAAAAAATTGTAAATTGTCCATAGTGTGTTTAGGATAGCGTTAGTGTGCAGGGATCGCTGGTTGACATGGACTCAAAGAGCCTGTTTACTCACTGAATGTTTAAACTAAACTAATTTGGACAGCTCTGACTAATTGTAGTGGGGGGAGAAAGCTGGAGAAAAGGTGGGGGCAGGACAAAGCCTGTCAAGTGATAGCTGGATACAGGTGGAGTGGGGGTTTTGATTGCCAGGGACGTCGGATTAGTACAGATGGGGCATTTTGGTCAGTATGGGCAAGCTGGGCTGAAGGGCCTGTTTCTGTCCTGCATGACTATGACTCAATAGGGGAGAGAAGAGGAGTAAAATGTGAAGCCAGAGGGAGGAATATAGGTGGAAGGGGTAAGGGCTGGGAACATTTTCAATGTTTTCCTACAGGACGGACCCTTGCGATCAGCGGAAAGACCTCAGTGTCATGTGGGAGACATACACAGACATCAGTTGAAGCAGGCCTATCTGTGCAGCAGTAAGCGGTGGTTGCCCAAACTCCAGCCTAAAACTCAGCAGGTGTTATATACCTCAATGTATTCTCTGCCATTCACATTCATTCCAGACTCTCGGCAGAATTGAGTCAGAAGAAAGGAGGAGCCAGTGTGTTTTGTAACTTTGTCAGTGCAGTAGGTGGCTGCTACTGGTATATGCAAGCAACAAATCTCACTGTGCCTAATCACATGTGACAATAAACTATTCAGGTGCCTACTTGTCTAACTGTTTCTTAAATGTTGGGATAGTCCCTGCCTCAACTACCTCCTCTGGCAGCTTGTCCCATACACCCACCACCCTTTGTGTGAAATAGCTACCCCATAGATTCCTATTAAATGTTTCCCCCATCGTCTTAAACCTATGGTCCTCAATACTGCTTCCCCCGAGCAGGTTTTCTACCTTTTTCTGGTGTAAAGATGTTTGTAGACCCTATCGGACCTTCCAGAAACGTTCAGTTTTTGAATATTCTGGGACACTGCCAGAATGTTTGTGCTTGGAATATTCAGGCTAAAAGGTTGACAAGTGCATCATTGCCAGAGTGAAGGTCTTTGCTTGTTCATCTGGATTACGCCATCGGTGGTGAAAATGACCGTGACACCATTTTGAGTCAGGATAATAGGTTTCAGTCTCCACTGCCCTGGGCAACAATCTGGCAGGGAGAGTAAGTTTATTTCCATCCATGCTCTGCTTATTTCCCAACGCTACCGTACAATTTGTTCTCAACAGCCTCGGCTGTGCCCATGGATCTCAGTCGGTCAATGCCTCCTATGTGATTGATGACTCATTGATGACTTTCCTCCCAGTGTCTCTTTGCTTCTTTCAGAAGTTCGTACCGTGTGTTCCAGCTAATGCCTTTCTCTGGTGCGCTCACGTTGGGAATTGGTGTCCTTCTGTTATATCGTATTGTGCAGCACGCCCACAATGTTCCACTACACCGGGGCTTCCAAAAGCAATGAAGCTTTGTATTGAATAATTGCAATGCAGGATTTGCAGGCAGTGAAGCAGATTCAGGCAGACAGAATGGTTCAATGGTAAAGCAAATTTCATGTTGCAGTAATAAAATCTCCACAGACAATACCTTGGAATCTTTCCAGCTGACCTTTCCTTCAGTGTTATTTTGCAGCATGTCAGTGTCATTCTAACTGTGATTGATCAAATGAACACTATCTAAAGTATTACATTTCTTTGAGATGATTGTAAAGCGAAAAAGTATCAATTTTGATCCAAGGTTATACTCTACTTTGCAGGATGCTGACTGTGTCACCGTTTTCATATTCTGCCTCCATATCTTGCCCCCAGTCAGAGGGAATCGAATGGGTTTATTTTACCCTCAATGTTTACCCCTGGACATTCCTTCTACCAGGAAAACCAGAGTTCTTCCTAACTTGGGCTCCCCGGCGTGAAATTTCCCTCTGCTTTCAGCCATAACAGTGACTTTAATTGCAAGGAGGAGCCCTGGGAAAAAAAAGTACCACAAACTTTCACACTCCCTCAAGGCTTTTTCCAAAAAAGACCCAAAGAAAACGGCACAGTGGATGGGCGGCACGGTGGCGCAGCAGTAAAGTTGCTGCCGTACAGCGCCAGAGACCCGAGTTTGATACGGGTGCTGTTTGCAGTGTTTTCGATGTTCTCCCTGATTCGCTTGGGTTTATCAACGGATGCACCGGTTTCCTCCCACACTCCAAAGATAGGGCTTTATTCTTTGGAGCGCAGAAGGTTAAGGGGGGACTTGATAGAGGTTTTTAAAATGATGCGAGGGATAGACAGAGTTGACGTGGAAAAGCTTTTCCCACTGAGAGTAGGGAAGATTCAAACAAGGGGACATGACATGAGAATTAAGGGACTGAAGTTTAGGGGTAACATGAGGGGGAACTTCTTTACTCAGAGAGTGGTAGCTGTGTGGAATGAGCTTCCAGTGAAGGTGGTGGAGGCAGGTTCGTTTTTATCATTTAAAAATAAATTGGATAGTTATATGGATGGGAAGGGAATGGAGGGTTATGGTCTGAGCGCAGGTATATGGGACTAGGGGAGATTATGTGTTCGGCACGGACTAGAAGGGTCGAGATGGCCTGTTTCCGTGCTGTAATTGTTATATGGTTATATGGTTATGTACAGGTTTGTAAATTGTAAATTGTAGCTTTTGTAAATTGTAAATTGTCCCTAGTGTGTCGGATTGTGTTGGTCTACCGGGGCAATCACGAGTGGGCCGAAGGGCCTGTTCCACGCTGCATCTCTAAAGCCTAGAAATTGCCCAAAATACAGTGAGTTGTTTCCAAAGTATCAGAATTTCTCACAAGCAGCTGAGATGAGGACCCTGTCACTTAATCTGACACTGCTCTGGAAACTTCCCGGTAATTACTATTATAGACAATAGACAATAGGTGCAGGAGTAGGCCATTCGGCCCTTCGAGCCAGCACTGCCATTCAATGTGATCATGGCTGATCATCCACAATCAGTACCCCATTTCTGCCTTCTCCCCATATCCGCTATCTTTAAGAGCCCTGTCTAGCTCTCTCTTGATTAGTATCCAGAGAACCGGCCTCCACTGCCCTCTGAGGCAGGGAATTCCACAGACTCACAACTCTCTGTGTGTTATCAGGGAGTCTCCATGATGGCCAGTTCATTGGCTATATTTAAGAGGGAGTTAGATGTGGCCCTTGTGGCTAAAGGAATCAGGGAGTATGGAGAGAAGGCAGGTACGGGATACTGAGTTGGAAGATCAGCCATGATCATATTGAATGGCGGTGCAGGCTCGAAGGGCTGAATGTCCTACTCCTGCACCTATTTTCTATGTTTCTATGACAGAAGAGTAACATTTTTATGATAAAATAAGTTTAACCGCCCCACACATCAGCACTAAAGATTCAGCAAGGAGTAACCGTATATTTTATTCAGCTTCCAAACTCAGTTTCGCTGAAATCGATAAAAAGAGAATGAAGGGAAGGAGGGAGGAAGTGAGGGAAGGAGGGAGGGTTAAGTTAAACAAAAGATGACTTTAGTTTCCATGGCCCCGTCTGCTGGGAAAAAAGAATGAACACTCACGAAGGCAACATTCTGACGTCATAATAGTGCCTCAATAATTATTTTTTTAATTTTACTATCCAGCCTTCCTAAGAGTGGCTTTCAAATATTCTCAGCTTCAAAATTCATCAAAGTCAGTTATTGTTCAGAAAATTGGCTTTATGCACGGCAGCCAAATAACCAATTAGTTTCTGCTGTTGGGAGACGCAAGAGGCTGCACACGCTGTAGTCTGGAACCAAAAACAGACGGCTGGAGGAAATCAGGCAGTCCGGCAAGTGTGGATGCAAATGGATACTTGATGTGTCGAGTCGAGACCCTGCATCAGGACCTGATGCGGAGACTTGATTCAAAACATCAACAATCCCTTTGACTACACAGATACTGTTCGACCTGCTGATTTCCACCGACAATTTTTTCTTTTTGCACTAGTTTCTACTATTCATTTGATGTTATATCATCAAGGCAGCAGATCCATAGTTTGTTGATTTTAAGTACAACTGCACTGCATAATGAGAGGACTAGATCGGGTAGATACACAGAGTCTCTTGCCCAGAGTAGGTGAATCAAGGACCATAGTACATAGGTTTACGGTGAAGATTTAATAGGAATCTGAGGGGTAACTTTTTCACACAAAAGGTGATTTCCACCATTTAAGAATCTATCCGAACATTTAAACAGGTACATGGATAGGAAAGGTTTGAAGGAATATGGACCAAACGTGGGCAGATGGGACCAGTGTAGCTGGGACATGTTAGCCGGTGTGAGCAAGTTAGGCCGAAGGGCCTGTTTCCACACTGTATCAATCTATGACTCTATCTAGGGCAGCACGGTGGCGCTGCGGTTGGAGTGCCAGAGATCCAAGTTCAATCATTTTTTTTGGTGCTGTCTGTACAGTTTGTACATTCTGCCTGTGACCATGTGGGTTTTCTCCGGGTGCTCTGGATTCCTTCCACACTCCAAAGACATGCAGGTTGTAGGTTAATTGGCTTTAGTAAAAAAATTGTAAGTTCTCCCTGGTGTGTAGGATAGTGCGAGTGTACAAGATGATCGCTGGTCGGGGCAAAGGGCCAAGTCTAAAGTCTATAATCTATTACCAGTAAGTGTCGATATAATGCATTGACTAAATAATAATAATTTGTGCAATCTGGAAGGAAGTTAAGTAAAATATTTACAACTGTGAACAATGAAAGAATAATTTGCCCAACTTCTCTGCAGCATTCAGGAGGCAATCTTCAAACCAGGAGATATTTCTCCTCGAGGAAATAAAACTAGCACACCATCAGTCAGCCAAACATTGAAACAAATCTGTACTTCACCAGGCACTTAAATAATGAGATTAGGTAGAGAGAACGTGGACTTATGAAAGGAAAATCAAGTTTGATAAATTCCTGAGAGCGTTTTGAGGATGCATGGAGCTGAAAGAACACTGGATGGATATATTTGGATTTTCGGAAGGTTTTTGATGAGATTACACAAAATTAAAACATATGGGTATGAAGTGGCATAGATTGAGGACTGGTTAAAATACACAATATAGTACATTTAGGGTTGACAACTTGTAATTAACAAGATGTTACAGGAATTAGTGCTGGTCCCAGGTGCTCAAAGTCAGTCTGAATGACTTGGATGAGGGGACCGATTGCAATGTAACAAAGCTTGCTGATGATTTAGTTTAGTTTAGAGCAGGGGCCTCCAAACTTGTATATTGTATATTCTTGGTCATCCATCCACACACTTGGCAAAAGCTTTGTTCTTTGTTGATGCTGTAGTTTTAGATTTACATTATTTTTTAATAAAATCCCTCCTAAATGAGAATCCCACCCACTTGCATATTGAGTATGATTGATAGTACGGTTAGGTACTTCCCAGTTTTTAAGAAAACAACAATTTCTTGCAGGCACGGTGAATAGAGAATTAGAAAATCGAGCACTGAGAATTGATTGGAGCCTCCATCAGTAGAAAGTGGCCGTGGATCTGATTTGAGACCCAATTATCACAGATCAATTCTGAAAGGTGTCAAATGAGTTTTTGCAACTTCCTATTTTCTTTACTGACTGGATATAGATGTTACAGAAGGGTCTCATCCCAAAACACCACCTACCCATCTCCAGAGATGCTGCCTGACCTGCTGAGGTACTCAAGCACTTTGTGTCGTTTTATAGATGTTACATACTGACGTGACATTTTGTGGACGTTAACTAGTGCAAAAAATAGAACATTCCCAAGTGATAGAAGAAGAACTATACAGGGGATTGGTCACATGTTTGGTGGACAACACAGTAAACTGTAGCATCTTGCATGTTGGCAGGTCAAATGCTTAGCCTAGTTACGCTGCTAGAGTCATGGAGCCATACAACACGAAAACTGTCCCTTCAGCCCAACTCATCCATGCTGACCAAGATGCCTATCAAAGCTGTTCCAGGAGTATGGTGGGACAGCGGTAGAGTTGCTGCCTTACAGCGCCAGAAACACAGGTCGATCCCGACTACGGATGCTGTCTCTACGGAATTTATACATTCTCCCCGTTACCTGTGTGGGTTTTCTCTGGTTTGCTCCCACAAAGGCTTACAGGTTTGCAGGTTAATTGGCTTGGGTTAAAAAAAAAGTAAATTGCCCCTAGTATGTAGGATAATGCTTGTGTACGAGGATTGCTGGTCAGCATGGACTCGGTGGGCCGAAGGGCCTGTTTCTGCGCTGTATCTCTGAAACGAACGTGGATCCAAAGTGTTCTCCAGTTCTAGACACACCTGCCCCATGGAGGAGGATCATACACGGCAGCTTCCATCTTTCACCGTGGCATCTTGCAATGTTATGTCACATTTTTCAGCCTCTCCCAGGATATTACAATGTGGGCAGTGATTGACTACAAAACTATGTAGGACTAGCCAACTGGTCTCTCTGTCTGGGCAGGTCAGTGGTGCAGCAGACAGTGCTGTGTTGCAGAACGTCAATGATTAACTGCTCCAGATTTCTCCCACCTCCTAAAGATATGCTGGTCGATAGATCAACTGGCCACTTTAGGTCGGCCCTGATATAGAAGGGATGCAGTGGCTGGAGAATCAGGGAGAGTTGAAGTTCAGTCAAAGAGTGTAGGTTATCAGGAAATTAGGAAATAAAGGATTGAAATAATTGCTTTGAGAGCCAGCATGGACTCTAAGGGCCAAATGGCCTCCTACAGTGATATTATATGTACGGAAACTAGCCATTGTGAATGTTTTATATATTTGCACACAATATGTGGGTGACATTGGCAAAGCTCCCAATTCCCAAACACCCCATAAAATGAGTGGCAATCCCAAAACACATGGATGTGTCTGGAATTACAATGAGGCCAGACTGGATGGGATGGCAGGTTTCCAATAGAACTGCACCAGATGGGGTGTTATGACAAACCCGTGACTGCTTGTGCGGAGAGAAAGGGAAATGTGACAAGTATGATTTTTTTTTTTACATTAGCTTGATACATCACAACTAGTCTGCTCCAATAAACATATATCTCACTCACCGGGCGGCCTGTTGAGAGCCAAGTTTCGAAAGTGACTACCTTTGATCACTTCGACAGAGAGCCGTCCTGTTGTGGCGTTGTACGATAAGCCAACAAGTAGTTCTGGAACTCCACCATGTGAGAGAGATTGTGTTGATGAAGCACTGTCGCTGTGAGAGAAGGCAGACAGGCTGATCTGTGAATCTCCACCCTGTGCAAACATCAAAATGTTATTTTTCTTTAACCTACGATAGAACATAGAACAGTACAGCATATAAACAGACCCATTATCCCGTAATGTTTGTGGTGAACATGCTGCCTAGTTAAATTGATCTCATCCGCAAGTACATAATCCACATCGCTCTTTACTCTGCACTTCCATGTGCCAGTTCAAAGCCTCTTAAACATCACAATTGTATCTGACTCCACCACCATCACTGGCAGTATGTCACAAACTCCCACCACTCTGTGTAAAAAACATGCCTCACACATCTCCAATAAACTTTTCATCTTATAGTTATGCCCTCCAGTGTTAAACATTTCCTCTCTGGGAAAAAGGTTCTGACTGTCTACCATTTACTTCCATCACGTCTCCCTTCAACCTCTGATGTTTCCAGAGACCAACAAATCAGGAAACTAAAATGTTCTAAAATCACTAAGTCCGACCCTTTGAAAAAGGTGATTGCAAATTCCCTGGCAGTGTCATGTGCTGAACATCTTAACCCTCAACCTAACGGATCCCCGGTTCCTTGTCCTTCCTCACATTCATACTCCCCAGAACTCGCTCTGATCTTTATATTTTGATGATTCGTTTTTCCCCCTCCTTTTTTATTCATGTCTTAGCCTTTTCTCTCTCCCTTTTGAATTAAGTATTCATATCCCGACCGAACCCCCCCCATGCGCCACCGCCACCACCCCATTCTGCAGTCCCGCGAGACTCTCACCACGCTCACACATCCTACCTCACATTGCCCTCCCTGCTGCATTTATTTTAAAATTCTTTTTGCTTTCCCACCTTTCTTTAATACAGTGAATTGAGTCGCGTTTTAGTTTTACCTTAGGTGACTTTTCCCCCAGATGCTGGCCTCCCAGCACATTTTCATCGTGTTGTCCCTATGAGAAACTCATTTTTTTGGCCAGTTGAGAAAAATTTTCCTTTGGCGGGCTCTCCTCGCATCGATCATTATGTTTCTGTCTGATATGGTGGCGTAGCTTTGGTCATGTTTTTTTCATTTGGCGTCTTTCCCTCCTCTTTTTTTTCATTATCAGTCCATCGTCTTTTCCTATCGATACCTTTTGTTTCCTCACCACGTCCTCCCCCTTCCCCGCCTTGTAGGTTCCTTCTATTTTCCTTTTTTTTGACCCATTTTTTTTTCACCATTCTTTCAACTATTCGTTCCTTGTATTTTCCCTGACCTCACGCACGACGAGTTCTATCTCCTACTTTTCCATTTCAAATATGTGCTGCCCTTTGTTTCTTATTTCCTTTACCTCGTAATACCTTTCTACATGAAGCGTCTTTGAAGAAGGCCCGGCCTTTCGCACATGACCCACACACCATCCTTCCATCTTCCACTTTTTTTCTCCAGCCACGACTCGCTCTGCTATTCGTCCCTAGGGCCACTTTACACCTCACTCACTGTCGGTCTCCATATTCAGTTTAAACCCAGCAATTTTTTTCTCTTGCACCTGTTTTCATTACCGCAGTCATTGTTTTACTTTCACATTTGTTCTCTTCTGTGTTCCGATACCCAATATTATCTCGCTTTGGATTTTTTTGTTTAGCACCCACTTCAGACTTTCCTCGCCCATCTTATGCTTCCGTTCTATGGTTGCTTTAGTCCATACGTTCCCCGCCCATTTATATGTCCCATCCTCCCCTGCTTATCTATATTCATTCCATGTTTACAGTGGTAGTAACTTGTAGAGACTAAAAACTGAACTGGCCCATGGCAGTTAAGAGTCGGATCTTGTAGAAAGCTCAGAAGATAGGGTCTCGACACGATATTTTTTTTTACCGTGATGCCCCTATTTCCCTTATCGTGTTCTTTCCACGTGCGAGGTGTATTTACTGGACCTCTCGGGCTCTACCTTGGACTTAGTTCCCTGCGTTACCCCACAGCCTAATACCTTGTTTACATATAAGCTAGCAGTCTTTGTTTACTTTCAGCCAAGCTTATCCCATTTTCATTTCGAGTGATCAACAACCCTCCAATTAATCTTTCTGTGTGGGCATTCGGCACTCTCATTCGACAGTCATTCTCTCACCCCCCGCTGCCCCCGGTCCGGCCGCTTATACCCCTGCCTCGCAGCGCGCCACCCCCGCAATCCCCCTGCATAAGTTGGATTAATCGCAATTTTGTTTCAATATAAATTTTAATTCTGACACGTCTGAACATCGAACTACAAGTGAGTGGCGTACGCAGAGTAATGGGCGACAACTCTGTACCTACCATATTTTCTTCTCCTTCTTTCTCCAACGCCCACCCTTTCCCCTAATCTACGCTCATCACTGCACCCAAAACAGCGCTCAACCCTCTACAGCCAGTTATGGCCCACCCTGTTGCGTCCTGCGCGTCACCTATATCTATTTCTCATCTTCTAATCATCCACGTGTTGGTGGGGGCCCTTTCTTTGGGACTGACATCAATACACTACTGTGTATTCTTCCCCATCGTTCCATGAGAAAATATTGTCCTTTTGACACCTATTGATACCCTCAGCCTTTTCTTCTTGTTCGTTTATTAATCTTTATTTTATGCAAAAAAAATTCGGAGCAGTGATCTGTACTGAAAGTGCTGTCAACGAATCTTTTTATCCATTATACCTATCCCTCCACCAGTCCTCCTTTGTGCGAATTATATTCTCTGTGTGGTACATGTTACGTTGTCCTATAATCGACTGTACACTATTATTTTGATGACATTCCTACTAATTTAATCTGCTATTTTCACGTTCGTGTGTTATTACAAATTTATCAATCCCAGGGACTTCTTTCCTTTTTCCTCTTTTTTTTTTCCCCCCTCCCATCCTCTTTTCTTCTTTTTTTTTTCTTCTTCCCTCCTTACCCCTTCCCCCCTTTTCTTCCTCCTTTTTTTTTCCCCCGTCTCCTTCTCCCCCTCCTTATTCTTTTCCCCCGCTTTCCTCCTTCCTTTCTCTTCTCCCTTCTTTCTTTTCTCATTCTTTCCTTTCCTTTCCTTCTCCCCCCCTATCATTGCCCGATTCTTTCTCTCCTCCTCTTTCCTTTCCCTTTTGATCCCGCTCTCCTTCTCCCCTCCTTTCTTTCAGTCTCTCGACTTCCTACTCCCCGCCTATATCCTCGCCTTCCCTCTATCTTTTCTTTCCTCTCCTCGCTATCTCTTTTCCCTCGCCGCTTTCCATCCTCTTGCCTTCCCCGTTCTCTTTTTTATTTCCCGTTTTCATGTCGCCTATATTTACCCTCCCTCTCAGCCTCCCTCCTCTCTGCGTCCCCTATTTCCTTTCTTCTCCTCGTCCCAATCTTCCCTCGCTCTTGCTCCTTTCCCTCCTCTGGCCCCCATCCCTCTCAGCATCCGACTCGCAGCACCCCTCCCTCTCTCACCTCCCCTCCGTCCCAAGCCCCCTTCCCTTCTGATTCGTCCTTCTCTCTGCCCTCCTCCCTCTTTCCCCCCTTCCCTTCTCCCCTCTTTTCTTTGCCTGATCTTAGACCTCTTTTCTTGCCACTTCCTTCTCTGTTTCCTCCCTCCCCCCCTCTCCTCCCCTGCTTCCCCTCCCCTCCAGTCAACCCCTCCCCCCTCTACCACCTTCCAATCTTCATTGCCCTGCCTATCTCCCCTTTTATTCACCCTCCCCCCTTTTCCCTCACTAAAATGGAACACTCCTCCTCTCTTCTCCCCTCCCTCTCTGCTCCCTCCAACGTGCCACTCCTCACTCTCTGCACGCTCCCTAGATTATTTCCCACTATATATGGGCCAGTCCTTGGCTCTGTTCCCCAAACTGTACTCTTAGAGAACGTTGTCAAAAAACTTCCTCTCTGTAGTATATTTACTGCCGCCGCGGATGTCACTATGTGGGTCCAGTTGACCATGAATTCCCCGAAGCAACCACGGTTTATCAGTCAGGCACATTTAGGGCAGCAAGTTGGGGGTGCTGTGCGGATGATTTAGGGTGAGCGACGGCATCGTTTTAGATTTGGTTTCTCATTATTATTGGATTTGCATTCACAGCTCAGTCCCTATGGGTTTCTATAGCTCCTCCCTCTCTGGACCCCCGGGGACCTGTTGGCTATAGCCCTCCCTCTCAACCGCCCTCCCGCTCTACCAGAGGTAGGACGCAGGCCAGTCCCTCTCTTTCTACACCCTAAGCTGCTCCTTCCCTCACTATAACCTATCCGTCTACTGGGAGCAACCCTCTCTGCGTTATCCCGCTTTTCCTTCCCCCTCCTCCCAGTGCCCCTACCCTATCTTTCCAAGCCTCCGGACTTGTGTCCTCAACGCGTCTACTGGCACTCCTCCCTGGCCTTTTACACCTCCCCCCTCCGTCTCCCGCTCTACCCCCTCCCTCAAATAAAAGTTGCTTTTCCTGCCCCTTTACTAAAAACGATGATCCCTCTCCTCTCATGATAGTGACCCACACTTCGAGCTTTAAGCTCTACCTTGAATCTACTTCCCCTTCCTGCCTGCTGCCGCCCCCTACTCCTTGGAGGATCAGTGTCAACAATTCAAGGAACCGCATTGGACCCTTTCCACTTGTGCCAGCTCTAGTATTACCTAATCTACAGCCTACTCTCAGTTGGATCGATTGTACTTTATGATAGGTTGCAACTCGTATGTTTTGATACATCCTGACACCAGCTCTTTGGTACCATTACTTAATGCACAACACATAAACATAAACATTCCGAAATCCAACTAGTGGCGTATCTCCAGAATACAGAATCTGGAACCTAGGAATGTCCTCGTCTACTAAGCACTCTTTTCGTTTTACTACCCATGCTTTTACATATCCCGACAGTGCCCCGTAAATGGGAAAGTTAAGCGGACCTCTCTATACGTCTGTTAATTGACGCCTATCGCCAGGTTTATGCATTACAGAATTACCTATAGCACTAAACCATGCACAATAGTTTTCACCTATAGAGATGCTTGATCGACACTGGGCGTGTCCCAATGGTTACCTGGGGGTAGAAGGCAGCGAAAATGGCAACATAGGTTTGTGCAGAGCATCAGCACCATGACTTGAACGTGCTGGAGGAGACTTCACGCCATTGGGACGACATGCGCCATTCATTCAATTCCTATCCCTATGTGAACGTGTGATCTAAGGCGGAAGCTCTATTTTCTACGCCGCCACTGTTTAACACTTTCAGCTAGTTGCCATATACTCTGTCACCGCATTCGCCCGACTTGAATCTCCCCGAGACACGGAGTTACTGCGCTAAACACTTATGTACTCTCAACAGCATACAGCCCTACAAAGGCGCCTCATCTAGACCCACTGCAAGGGTGTGGCCATTTAAATGCAAACTTGCAAGCCCTATGCGATTTTCCTGTTGGGCAGTCACTTCCTACCTGACGCACTAGCCACCTGTGGAGGCCCTTCCTTTTAAAGAGTGACATGGCACGTGGGTCCTACAAAAAATAGGACCGATAACTTGCTGGCGTAGTTCACTATGTCACCAACATCTCTGATTAAGTACACCGATTGGGACATCCTTGTCCGTG
Source organism: Leucoraja erinaceus (assembly GCF_028641065.1). Taxonomy (NCBI): domain Eukaryota; kingdom Metazoa; phylum Chordata; class Chondrichthyes; order Rajiformes; family Rajidae; genus Leucoraja; species Leucoraja erinaceus. The sequence continues at coordinate 21,786,637 of NC_073385.1, forward strand.
GTAATATACTGTACTTACCACTCAGTTACTCCCCCCGCTCCAGGTACAGTAGGGCGCTTACCCTTCCACCTTTCCCCCCTCGTGACTCAGATTTCTTAGAGTGTGAAACAGACTTCTGCTATTCATTCTAATACCCCCTTCTTTTTCGGCCCGGTCACTCTTCCTCCGGCATTATCAGAACTGGGAACCACGCCCTTCCATGACGCCGTCCTTCCTGCTACTTCTACTTACCATTCCTGGACGCGTTTCCTGTTCTTTTCGTTGCGACGCCACACTTGGTTGCATTTCAACCGTTCATTAGCTTTAGTCTTCTTTTTGAAGAGCATTGTGGAAGCTCCTCTTGCGCCTATACAGCTGGATCGCTGCGACTTTGGAACCACCCTCTTTCCTTCCTAGCTGTCATGCGTTCTTTCGCCATCGCGGCAGGCACGTTGTTATTCATGCACTCTTCACCTTGTCCTCTTGACTGCTTCTGTACCCTCCACCATGCTCCCTTGGACTCGCTTGTTGCACGTACCCTCTTGCGCCCCTGTCTGTACCTCTATTCTCGCGATTTCCGTCCAGAGTGCTGTATTGGCCCACGGACCGGCCTGTTCCCTTCTCTGTCTTGTATTTACGCAGCACAAACTCGCACACACGATACCCCCGACCTCCCCTCCGACCGTATCCCCCACTACATCTTTGTGTTAGAAACATCTGGTTCCAAGATGCGGCTTCCACCTTCTGCAAGCCTGTTGGAGGGCTTGTGCTTTTTGGATGGCTGTCACCTCCACTCCCCGCCCTGTCTTTCTCCCTTACCTATTTATCCTACTTGCCCGTGATTATTATAGCCCTGGTTAACTTGCACTATTTCTCCATGTTGTCTCACATTTTATACTAGTTCCCGTTGTGTCACCCCACTTTACATTGTAGGTATGACTGCCGTTTACCAATCTCCACATTCACCAATGTATCATAGCGCTCATGAATGAATTACCCTAGCCATGTTGTATCCTCATTTCCATCTCGTTTTGCCTCCTATTGTATTCAAAGCTGTGGAGCATCTGCAGTGTAGCGCATATATGCCTGTTGACATATAGGGCTAGCACACAGTGGTGCAGTGCTGGTTAGTACTTGCATTCTTGTACAGCGTCAGCAGTACTCAACGGCTGTCACCCCCGACTTGCACTGTCCATGTCACACCAGGGGGCTGCTCCAGGTCAGTTAGTGACTTGGTTTCAGTCATGTGCGCTGTCATTCACGTTTCGCACCCTTCGTTTATCCCCCCAGTTATCGTGCCTTGCTTGTCCGACGCCTGTAGCTCCCCCTCCTTGTTGTGTGTAGTCCCATATTGGATCATTTTCATTCCCCTTCCCCCTTACCCCCCCTGACGTACAGACATACAGGATTGTAGGATTAGAGAGGGTATCGATAGCGACGAGTTTTTTTTAGTACTTTGATCTACAATCTCCTATGCTGTTCTGCTATTCCCGATTCTTTTTTTTGATCCATAGCAATATGCCTATTTTGTTTGTTGTCCTTCCCCTCACCTCACTGTCGACCAGTGGCTGTGCACGAACGGGCACCTTGTTTGACCCACCGCCCCTTGTTTCATAGTTCCCCCTCTATCCTGGTTATTATTTCATTTCCGTCCCACATTCAGGACAGATACAGGACAACGAAATATATTAAACTGTTAGTCTGTTCGCCGATGAGTGTAAAGGCCACTATCTTAACACCATATCCGCTCTCATTAGGATTCAGGGTAGTGATTGCATCCGTTAGCACACTGCATACCCTGCTTATGTCGGAATATGTGCATATGGGGGAGGCTGATCTAGTACATTGCCCCGGTAGTGAATGAGAAGGGGACTGCATGCAAAGGAGCAGATAGCTCCAGTCACGAGTTACAATGCTGCACTATGCGCTGCTGAGTGCCCCCCACCCTCGCATTCTAATTTTTTCAGTCACAGAGACCCATCACGCGATCGTGCTATTGCTCTTTAGCGGAAACGGCTGCATGTAGATGAGCATACGAGTACTATCCATTTCCCATCTATCAGCAATATTGGATCACCTAAATTCCATCAAGTCTCTTGTCCTACTCTGTGACCCTGCCCCCTGGCTTATGTCCCCTCCTGTTCCCTCCATATCCCTTTTTTCTGCTTCGCACCCTCCCCCCTTTTACCTTACTCATTTCTCCTCTCCTTATTCTCTATGAATTAGGCTTCTCTCTCCTACATCACTAGCATCGATCGACCACAGCCCCTCTAGTTAAATTTTTGACCCACAATGATTATCCGTTGCCTAATACTCAGTATCTACCATTCCACAACCACTGGTGACATAAACCTTGTGCTGTAATGCCTATCCTAGCCACCAGGTACAACGAGTATCAGGAATTATATTGAATCAATTTACCCTATCCTTTATAACTTGTCGCTTTTTTCTTTAACAGCCGCCGTGACCCTAATTCTATTCACAGTGTTATCCAACCCTATAAGGTCACCTTTTTATTTTTATCGCCGTACCTGTTCCAAATACCTTGCCTACTCAATTATCCAGTCACACATCTGTCTGTTTTGCACCACTATTTCGTTCGCTTTTACACACTATTGTCGCAGCCCAGTTGTTGTCATTCACAGCGCAACGCTGTGTGAAACCGCAGTTTGCCTGAATTAAACACACAGTGTATGAGATTCCCCATTGTTTATGACTTTGCACCTCTGTGCCTCACTCATTATTACGGAGGAATATAGAGTCAGACAGCCTCTGACTGTAAGTGGTCCGGGCTACTATGGTCTCCAGTGTTTGCTGAGGAGCTCTACTTCTGCTCGAGTGGCATTGATCCACACATTGATTATAAGTACATTTTGTGGTTCCCTGTACACTGATAGAGATGGAACCCCCTTGAGTCAAGCGCTGCTGAACAAGATGCTGACGTCGAGATTGAGAGCTCTAGAACTACAGTTAGCTTCCTACCGTCCATGCCTCATAGAGCTTCATGAGTTGGAGCATGGGGTAAAGCAGGCTCGTAGCCAGTACCATGGCATAATGTTGAAGACGAATCACATGTTTCTATCTCACAACTTTCTGTTTATCTGCGTCCCTAACAGGCAGGTGACGGTGGTGGGTTCGATGGTTGCCAGACCCTGAAGCTTCCACTTATTTAATGTATGCCCTAGTACTGCCTCTTGCCAGTCTAAACCGACATACAATTCCGCATCCCCTTCGCCCTATCACCCCTCCATATTTTCCTTATCCTTTCCTTCCAAACCGATTTCAATTCCTTATCTTCTTCTTTGACTGTTGTCCACTACCCTCAGTTCTGTTCGCTTGCCATCCACACCACCTATTCGCCATATCTTCTCCTTCTCCCTTCATTTTCTCGATTTTTTTTCTACTCTTTTTGTGCTCGTCTGGTCTTCTTCCCCTTCCCCCCCCCCTTCTCTTCGTCTAAACTACTTTCCTTTGCTTGCCCATTTCCCCACCCCAGAACCCTCAACCTTTGTCGCTATAATATGTTCCACTTCCCGCTGTTTCCTCCGCATTTGGCCCCCACATTTCCCATCTCTCTCTCTTGTAAACCTGGCTTTTCATTCCCTGCTTTTCACTTTATGTCGTATTAAGTGTTTCCCTTTATCACCAATACCAGTGTGATTGTTTACCTTGCGCATATCCTCTCCGAGGGATGTTTGTAGGAAATCAGGAGACCATATCTGTCAAGAATAAAAGGACGTTAGCCTTTCCTACGAAAGGAGCAGGCAGAAGGTGAAGTATTTTCATCACGTAGGGTGGTTGTTTGATATCAGCCAGTGGAATTTAATTTTCCGCAGACGGCGGTGGAGCCTAAGGTCAATTAAAGATTTTTAAAATTGTTTAGAGCATTGACCTTCGTTCCTTGATTAGGTGTGGGTGTCAGGGGTTATGGGGTTATGGTGGCCTCTTTTCCCCCCCTTTCATATTCTTACCCCCGGTTTTTCCTCCCACCCCCCCCCCGTTTTTCTTTTTCCCTTGTCTCCCCCTTTCCTTTTTCCCCCTTTCCTTTCCTTGTCACCCCCTTCCCGTTTCCCCCCCCAAGTTTTTTTCTCCCACGCAAATATTGCTTTGTAAATACCGGGAAATAAAGCCTAGAAAATTACTCCGATATCTGGGCAGCTTCACAGGTTGTCATTGCCCTGTGGGTTATTGTGAGAGCTATGGCTAAGACATCTGTGATTTTGTTTTTTGCCGTTTCATAATATGTTATTCTACCACTTCCTAATATATAGTGATTGTGACCCTTTTTCCCTGCTCAAATAGTTCTTCTAGCATAAGAACAATGAATTATAGTATATGAGCGAATACTATCCCAAGACCCACATATTTCCTACCTGCACTTAGACTCTGTCGTGCTCCTCTGTCACTCCTCTATATTAGCTGCATTACTCTAAATTGTCTGCCCTGGGTATTTTTATCTCCATCTAGCCCTTGTGCTTCTCTTCCCTGCCCTGATGAGCTATTATTTACATAGTGATGCCGTTCGCTGTGGCACTTTGTTGTCCTTTCCACCATCGCCACATTTTTTCCTTCCCCTTGCCTCCGAATCCCTGCTCTAACATGTTGGGTGGGGATCTGGTATCAGTTGTGTCGAGCTGCTTTTGCCGTTCTCCTTATTCTTCCCTCTCCCCTTCCTGCTCTTTCCCTGTTATTTTCCGCTCACTTTTTCCTTTTTTCGCTATCTCCCCCTTCTTTTTGGTATTTCTTTTCTGCCTCTTTCGCGCCTTCCCTTTTCCCTTGGTGTCTCTTCTCTGTTTGTTCTTTCCGCCTCACGGCCACTCCAGTTTGGCCTATGTGTCCTCGCTGTTGTGAGCCTTCGTTATGACCCAAACCGTACGTCCTTCCATGCTCACGTTTTCCCAATTTGTTGGTTACGCTAGTACCCACTTCCCCACTTGTCGTCAATATCTATTTTCTTAACGTGAGCTTGACTCCTCCACTTTGTCTGTTCCCCTCCCTCTTCTTTACAGCTTTCTCCTCATTCTTCGACGCCCTGACCTCTTTTTTCCTTTCTTTAGCTCTACCCTGTATTTCGACTCACACTCCCCACCCTTATCTTCTCTATCCCCATTCTCATCACATACACACTGCGGCCGTTTTCTTCCACCCACCCGAACCCTCCAGCCCCTTCTACCCCCTGTCTCCATCTTGTTCCTCCACCCTTACTCTCCCCCCTCTTATCCATTCCTCCCCATTGCCTTACGGCGTCTCCCACCCAACCACCCCTTCGCCCCAACCCCCCCGCACTGTATGCCCCTTAGGCCAACGTTTCTTTTCACTCCTCAGCCCTTGGCTTCCCCCCCCCCCTCCGTGTCCACTACCCCCTGATTATTCACTTCATTTTTTTTCTCCCTTTACCAGCTGACGTTGCACTCTGTGCACGGCTTACTGTAGCATTGCCAAATGGATCAGCGTCCACCCTAGCGAGGTAACAGCTAGCTATGCATGATCACACCATACCTTGTGGGGCTCTTCTGTCAAAGGCCCACGACCTGAGTGGTAGCTACGAGCTTGCCAACCTTCGTACAGTGCACCACTCAACACACGTCGGTTAGAACTTCCCCCCGCGCCACAAGCCCACCGCAACGCGCACCGCAACGGCGACCCTGACCCATGACCTAGCCCCAACGGTCACATTTCCTCCCCACGCCCGCGGTCCCCACGACCGCATCACCCCCCCCCACGAACCCCCACACTCGAAAGCCCCCCACCCCCCCCGGCTACGCGGAGAGTCCCCATTTTCCGTACGCCTTTTTATTCTGCTCTCCCACGCTCACCCCCATTTCCAGACCACCCACCACCACCTGCTACTACACCCGCTCCCACCACCCGCCCGCTCCGTCACGCCCCCCACATACCCCCCACCCCCCCTAGTCCTTTCTTCCCCCTCTCGATCTTCGGATGCTTAGGCAGAGACAGCCCGCACGGTAATTTTCCGTTTTGGCGCCAGCCTTTTTTAGCTTTTATAACCATCAAGACTCAACCTATAATATAGTCAGTATATAGCTTTCCAACACATTTTAGAACTGTTAGATTAAGTATTACTTTGTTCACCAGTTCTCACACAGATTCATTCCCAGCCCCTTTCTTTGAAGCTGGAGACGGGGAAAAGGACATAATATTCTTCAAGTCAAAAAATTTAAAGAGAATGCTATTTGAATACAGTTATAAACAGTGGTCAAGTAATGCCCACACACCTGACATTTGGAGCTGCTGCAGTGGCCACCTTTTGGCCACCCAGTCTCCTTTCCCATTGGGACCATTGTGATCTACTGCCTTCTTTGGTCAATATGTTACAGGGAGCCTGCCTTTGGCTGCAGTGGTGCAGCAAGTCAGTCGGCTCCCCACTTGATCCCAGATCCCAGAGCCACCATGTTAGAGAGGGGGAAGGGTTCTGACTTGCAAATTGGAATTCAGGCAACTGGTTTGCTTTTGCAATGAACCAGCACAAGTGCCACAGGCGAAACGGCCTCCCTCTGTAAATAATGAGCTCATCCTTTCAGGAAAGACGCAGCACGGAGATATGGAGAGATCCTCATACCCTGCTGAGACTAAGCTTTAGAGTAGGGTGCGACTAATAGAGATTGCCTTGCAGGCACAAGTTCACGCCATAGGAGTTAAATACATTCTCTCAACATATTTAATGTACATTTATGTAGTATCGTTGGCAGTAAAATTCATACTATAATTCAATTGATTTTTATGGCTAAAAATAAATATTTGATCTTTACATTTTCAATATCTATTATATTAAGGGAGATGGTGGAATAACAGAACTATGAAAAGGCAAAACACAAAATCAAGATAGTTTTGTCTCTACTCTCAATCACATCCCCACAGGGCAATGCCACCTGTAGAAGCTGCCGAATACTGGAGGTGAATTGATAGTCTTTATTTACCGGTATTTACAAAAGCATTGTGGGATCAGGACACTACTGCAAAGGCCAGCGTTTAATGACCTTCCCTTAACAATATGGTGTCAAGCCACCTTCATAAACCACTGCATTACACTTGGTGAAGATACTGCCACATTGTAGTTGGAGAGGTAGTTCCAGGATTAGACCAAATTAAGGTAGTTTGCGATTTGGAGAGAAACCTCCAGGCTGTTGTACCTATTGCCCTAGCCCTATGGTGGAGGGGTTATTGGTTTGGCAGCTGCTGTCAGAGTAGCCTAGGTGAGTTACAGACTGCATTTGGTGCATGATATACAATGCAGACACTGTGCATGAGTAGTGCACAGTAGAGCAGCACAGTGGCACAGCAGTAGATTTGCTGCCTTACAGCGCCAGAGACCCAGGTTCGATCCTGACTACGGGTGCTGTCTGTTTTGAGTTTGCACATTCTCCCTGTGACACTGTGGGTTTTCTCTGGATGCTCCGGTTTCGTCCCACATTCCAAAGACATGTAGGTTTGTAGCTTAATCTCCTTCTGTAAATTGCCCCTAGTGTGTAGGATGCAAACTGGTGTCATCTAGAACTAGTGCACGGGTGATCGATGGAATATAGCACAGGAACAGCCCACATGTTTATGTTGGACAAGGTGCCAGGATGAACTGATCTCATCTGCCTGTACATGATCCATATCCCTATATTCACTGCAGTTCCATGTCCCTATCTAAAGCATTTAAGTTAACTATCATATCTGCCTCCACCACCACCCCTGGCAATGCATTCATCATCGCCCTCTGTGTAAAATATTTCATTAAACTTTTCCCCTCTCAACATATCTCTATGCCCTCGAGTCTTGGACATTTTCACTCTGGGAAAAAGGTTCTGACTATCTACCCAATCTTTGCCTCTCACACTTGTATTTACCATCTCAGTTGATATTCCTCCATGTGGAACAAGAAAACACAATTTAAAAAATGTTTTCCAGAATTTCATGGATATTTCTGTATCCCATATGGACAAGAGGAAAATGACAATTTAAAAAATGTTAATTTTAATTCCAGAATTTCATGGGATATTTCTGTATCCCTATCTGATTTATTGTATTCTCTTTCAGCACAGTTGTTTTGCATTGCACACCCACTTGGTTTCTTCAGATAACCAACAGTGGGATAATACCAAAGATTAGGACTGTGCGAATGGGTGTGTGTGGACTTGGTGGGCCGAAGGGCCTGTTTCCATTCTGTATTTCTAAACTAAACTGGTAATAGTGTGACAGACTACCAGAATATTCAACCTTGTCATTTATCATTGCGTCAGTGCAGATAGTCATTACCGGTGTTCTGGCTGAAGAAACACAAACAAAATAAAGAAGAAATAAATTAAATTGTTAAAAAAGAACACACTGGCTTAAAGCCAATTAAGTTAATGCAACCCTCTAATTTGCTTTGTCCAAATAATGAAAGTGGTCACTGACAATGAAATTTAATTTAGTTTAGTTTAGAGATACAGCGTGGACACAGGCACATCAACCCGCCGTGTCCATGCCGACCATTGATCATCCGTATACTAGTTCTATGTATCACTGCTAATTCTATGTATCTATGTATCATCCTACACACTAGGGGCAATTTACAGAAGCCAACTAAATTACAAACCTGCACGTCTTTGGAGTGTGTGAGGAAACTGGAGCACCCGAAAAAAAAACCCACGCGGGGAGAATGTACAAATTACGCAAAGACAGCACCTGTAGTCTGGATCGAACCCGGGTCTCTGGCGCTGTAAGACAGCAACTCTGCTGCTGCATCACCGTGTCACCCACGTATGAGATACGAGATATGATTATTCCCCAAAGAGAGTACAATGTTGAGGTATTACCTCTGGAGTCCAAGCTGAGGAACTATCAGACTGGTCCTTTCCGTCATAGGCCTGGTTATCAAAGTTGGACTCTTGATCCGGAGGAGGCTCTGTTTGCTGCACCCTGTCGTTATTGACTGGAAATCCAGCTGCTTCATCAGAGGTCTTTGGATGTTCGGCTCCATCCTCAAATCCAGCGGCTGAGATCATAGACAATGCATCTTCTTCATTAGAGCAATTATCTTGGAAGCTAAGCTGATTCTGTTTATCTGCGTGGAGAAGGCAAAGGTCTGTGAACACTAACATATATAAGAATATAGCTCTCAATCACTTACAGCTGATAAAAAACATGGAGAATGAAAGTTAATAAAGACCTTGCTTAAACATTTGTAGGAAGTTCCAATTATTCAACAAGGTATTTTATCTCAAGGCACAATGCATTTAGACAGAAGAATTTGTTACCATACATAAATGGGACTATTACTCTTGATGCTTAATATTACTGGTTATATTTCACGCAGTCCATCCTTTATTTGTGTCCTTTTGTAAAGTTAAATAGGGTCATTACTGAAAACCACTGGAATAACTTAAAAAAAACCATGAAAACACATTCAAGTTTGCAAGCTGCAAAAGAAACTAGCAAAGTATCGAGAAAATGGTGCGGCTTTGTGATGATATTACGTCATGCGTGGTACCTTCAACGTCAGAGGCCTCGCTGCTGAACTCTTCACGATTTGAAGGTAAACGATTAAATTTCTGCCTACGCTCTAAACCCGCCCGTGTCACCTTCTCTGACACTGTCGATCGGAAACTCTGGGACCTCGACACAGAGAATTCAAACTGCTTGATCACATCGTCATCGCTGTCTGTGGATGTCGTCAGCTCCTGATCATCCCCATAACTGTCCACTGGGGAGAGAAAGAGAATATAGCCCTTGGACATCTTTGCAATAGAAGGACTTTTTTTCCTGTTGATAGTTAGGCACACAGTACAAAAGCTTTTCACTGTGCCTCAGTAAACATCAAAATAAAAACTAAACTAAACTAAGAGAGGCCACTGCAATCTCACAACATTTGATGCTTCTTGTGATACTTTACACAAAGGGTTCTGCGATTCTTGCCCAAAGGAAACATCCTCCCTGCATTCAGTCTATCCCCCCCAGTTCCCATACTATAACATCATTAAATTGTTAGGATTGTTCACGGTCCAATGACATACCCTCTCACTCTTCTAAACCCCATGAGTACAGCAGAGCGAACCCATTCTCTCCTCTTGTGGCAATCCTGGCATCACATGAATCAATCTGGTGAGCCTTTGTTGCATTTCTCAATAGCAAGTACATCCTTTATTTGGTAAGGGCTCCACAACTCCAGATAATACTCCAGGTGTGGCCTCACCATGGCCCTGTATAATTGTATCATGACATCCTACACCCAAAACGTCTTGTGCAGGTCAATGTATTATATGTCTTCTTCATTGTTTGATCTTTCATGACTGCAGTACAAGGGCATCCAAACTCCGTTTATCAATGTTTCCCAATCTAACACCACCTTCACTGCCTTTTTGAGACTCTTAACTAAATTGGTTAATAAAAACAATTGTTTAAGATTTTTTCACATATATTAACATTGTACTGCATATGCCATGCATTTACCCCATTCTCATAAGCTCTAGGGGCAGAATTAGACCATTCGACCAATCAAGTCAACTCCGCCATTGAATCATGGCTGATCTATCTTTCCCCCTCAACCCCATTCTCCTCCCTTCTCCTCATAACCCCTGACACCGTCACTAATCAAGACTGTCAATATCCGCCTTAAAAATATTAATTGACTTGGCCTCCACAGCTGTCTATGGCAATGAATTATTTTTAGCCTCTGTGCATCTTCCTCACAATCTACCCAGTTTCAAACCAACATGGCCTCTAAAGTCCAACATCCATGTTGCTCTTGCCGATGTTAGGAAACATTTCATTTCTTTTGGCAAGCAACTGCCTTACCAGGAATTATGTTTGCCCTCATATCACTTCTGGTAAAGAGGTAGATTGGAGAACCAAGATTGGCAAATTCCCATTGATCTGATATTCACCCTAATATTTATTTCCTTCTTAGACCATATATAGTTATGAGGTTAATGAATTAGCAACTGAGCCACCAATACTCAATTGCAATCCTGGGCTCTGACTAAGTTCATAGCTTGTACTGCAACTCCCTAGTTCCCATACTTTACCTTCATTAAACTATAATCGGCCTACAAGACCGGGGCCACCGGTCCTTTGAAGTAAGCAGGTGCTTCCTCATTGACATCACTTGCATTTGGATATCCTCTAAAAAATTCAAGTGCCTTCGTATTTACTCCATGGTTAATTAATAGCTAATAAATTATTGTTTATTGTGCAAAATGAGTTTCGGGTTTGTTTCCTCATTGAAGTCAAAATTAAATTGTAACCATCTCAGTAGCTATCCCTGTGATGACATTCAAACAGACGCCTCCCAAGCCACATGATTCCTTAGGGTTTCCTGCTAGGTATTCCCATAACCTCATCATCACACTGCCTGGAAACTGGCCAATAATTCCCAAACATTTAATTGTGCCAATCTCTTTCTTTAAATCTAAATAAACAACACATGCTATTTCAACCTTAACAACTGGATCACATGTTATGCTTCAAAATAATGAATTTAAGAGCTGCCAAAAATGACGTTGTACATATAACACCCTGCTCATAGCATCCCATTAATCTATATCCTCCAGACTCTCACTGTACTCTCAAATCATTCCCTTGCATTCAATGTGGGACTTGTAGATTGAAGATCACCTTGTGAACACAAGGGTTATGCTTGCTATGTTTCAGTCCTATGACAGCTGCTTTGTGTCCAACAAGTGCTGGAAAATATCAGCTGACTGCCAACTTCCTCCGTCAACTGAGAGGCGGGATCATTGGGCTTATTTAACTTTTCCATCCGTAACCTCGTTCATTGTTGCTCAAAGCCAGAAGCCCACTCCCATTCAAGATAGCCAACTCAAGTCTTCAAGCCACGTTTATTGCCCCACATTTCCAGGACGTTTCCATCTTTAGTTTAAAGATAGAGCACGGAAACAGGCCCTTTGGCCCACCGAGTCCGCACTGACCAGCGATTCCCGTATACCAACACGACCCTGCACACTAGGGACAATTTACAATCTTTACCAAAACCAATTAACCTACAAACCTGCACGTCTTTGGAATGTGGGAGGAAACATCTAATCACAAGGAATATTTTCTATTTAATATTTCCTTAATTTGCCCCAATCACACTGGTTTTATCTTTTTCTTTTCTATTTTTGTAAGTTAAATTGTTTGCAGCCTTTGCTTTCATCGGTTTTATTTTCAAATTCATTCACATTCCCTTTGCAACCTTCAATTTAACAATGTTACAATACTGTATGATAATTTTTTTTTAAACCTGCCTCACATTCGTGGAATAACATCAAATTTAGGTGCAACTTCACTGCAGGACAGCTGGTGATTCTGGACATTACTTGCTGAGTTTACACCATGTTGCAAACACCCACTCAGACGTACAGAAAGAAGTTAACCAACCTGACCCATGCTTCAGATGGATAAGCTCAATCAGGATCAAGTAGCAAAATGATTCTATGAGTATTGATAGAACTACTGAGTCCCTGTCGACACTATTTTGTCCTACAGAGTGTTTAAGTAATTGATGTGTTCATGATGCAGCTCTATAGGACTTTAGTTTGGTCGCATTTGGCGTATCATGTGCAGTTCCAGTCACCCTATTACAGGAAAGATGTGGAGGCAATGCAGGGGTTGTAGAGGCAGCTTACCAGAATTCTGCCTGGATTAGAGGGTTTCGGCTGCAGGAATAGTTTGGATAGATTTGGATTGTTTTCTCTGGATTTTTGGAGGTTCGGGAGAGACTTGATAGAAGTATATAACATTTTGAGAGGGACAGATAGGGTAGACAGTCAAAACCTTTTTCCCAGGGAGGAAATGTCCAACACTAGAGGGCATAGCTATAAGGTGTGAGGGGGAAAGTTTAATGGAGATATGCAAGGCAAGTTTTTTAACAGAAAGTAGTGGCGGCCTGGAACTTTTTGTCAAAGGTTGCAGTCGAGGCAAATATGATAGTGACTTATAACAGGCTTTTAGATAGGCACATGGAAGTGCAGGGAATAGAGGGATATGTGCAGGGAATAGAGGGATATGGATCATGTACAGTTCAGTATGATAACTTGACATCATGTTCGGCACAGACATTGTTGGCCGAAGGCCCCGATCCTGTGCTATACTGTTTTACGTTCTATGCTTTTGATCCTTCCTATCATCACTATTTCTTTCCAGTGAAAAGATTATGCATATCATAGTCAATGGATGACACTGGCTTGAACTGTAGTCACTGATGTTGTCTAGACAAACACTGCAATCCCACCAATAGCCAATTTGCAGTATTAGTTAATCTGAATAAGGGACGAAAATTGGCCTGGACACTGGGATAGTTCCATTCTCTTCTTCGAGAAGCGAGCAATAGTGTCCATGTTTGCTTTGGTGAGAATGCAAGGATACTGCCCTGCACATGCTTTGCCTTCCACATTAGGAAATCATGGGTCATTTCCTATAATGATGTTGAGATGAAATTCTTATGTTTTCAGCATTACATCTGAAGGAGTAACAGCAGAGCTGGTGACTCTCTGGGATACCGAACCACTGGCCTACAGATCATTAGGCCATCTCACTTTCTGCCACTGGACTCCGCTGAATGTTGCTTGCATTTGGGTATCAATCAGCAATGTGATTTCTGTGTTCTATTGCTGCTGCCAAACTCAGCATGTTGTTCTTGCCATGAGTTAGTGCCTCGGGTTTTACTGAACCAATCCTTTTCTCCCTCACAATCATCTTCTTTTCTCCATGGAAATTGTTATTTAGAAACATCTGCACAAAATGATGCTTCATTGAGCATCTGTCCACAGGATATCCCCAAGATAAATATTTCACGGTAACTTGAGAGCCGGGTACCATGGCTCGGGAAGCTGGAAGAAATAGATCATCTCCAACACATGGAGTTTCCTTTGCTAAGTGCACCAGCCTTCCCCGTCACCCCACCCTTTCACATGATCCTCCCGCAAACATACCCGTCCCCCATGCCATACTCCCCTCTTCACCACTTGCAACCTGATCTAATTCTGCAATGGTAAAACCCGAGGAAAGGATTTTATTTGTGCTTTGCGTGCAAGCACAAATAAAATCAACGCCTTCAACGCCTGTTGAATGTTTAGTAGAGTGTTAAATTTGTTCATGATACATGTATTTTATTTCTATTTATTTTTAATGCACACTGAATGGACACTGGTTGAGCAACGTTTTTTTGTTTCCTCTGGGTATGTGAATACTCAGGAAATTACAATAAAGATATACAATACAAGACTAATCCCGCTGTGCTTGGGAAATTTGTTCAATAGAATATCGCAGCAAAGGGCCCATGGACAACACATGGCAATACTAGTCCATCGTGCGGCTCAGTTTCTTGGCCATCTATATTTACCAGTGGGGCCACGTCTGTTGTATAACAAGACGAAAATTAAGACTTGAAATGTAAATAAACTACTTAAACGTTGCCTATTTGTGAGGTCTCCACATTCTTGGAATCCTTTATTGCCTTGAAGCCCATTTATTGCCTGACTATTATTCCTTACATAACACAAAATTGCTCCGACATGGTTACATTTCTATTAAGATACCAGAAGCAGAAATATGAGACAGTGCTAGAAAGACTTGAACGACTTGCATTTGTGGTTGCCACGGCAACACCTGAATAAGGATTATTATTATCCTTCATTCTTTTGTCTTTCTGACAGTGAGTGAAACATTTTGAAGCCCTGTAGCCTCTCCATAAGTTGCACGTCTGTGTTCAAGTATGCAGATGATTTCAAACAAAATTGCTTTTTATGAACCCTTATCATACATCAACTGGTGCGTGGAACACAATGCTGCCCATGAGAGTTGATCTAACAATTTCCTTCCAAAAGAAATTCATAAATCCTTTGAATTTTGAATGTAATATCCCACAGAGATTATGATTTTAACTGAACTAGACAACGCAAGCAATTAGTTCTTTTTGTCTCCAACACAGGATTTAAAAAAAAATGATGTACAGGAAAGAACTGCAGATGCTGGTTTAAATCGGAGCCAGACACAAAAAGCTGGAGTAACTCAATGGGACAGGCAGCATCTCTGGAGAGCTGGAGTGGGTGGCGTTTCGGGTCGAGACCCTTCTTCAGGCTGAAAAAGGGTCTCAACCTTTAAAAAAAATATTGGAATGTTTAGTTTTCAACATTCTGTAGAGCTCAGAGAGGTCACCTAACAAGTTACAGAGTCATAGAACACAGAAACAGGCCCTTCGGCCCAACCTGTCCATGCCGACCAAGGTGCCCCATCTACACTAGTCTCACCTGCCTGCCTTTGGCCCATAATCCCTCTAAACCATTCTCTGACAGCTCAATCCATATACCCACCATCCTCTGTGTGAAAAAGTTGCCCCTCAGGTTCCTCTTAAATCCTTTCCCCCCTCACCTTAATCCTATGTCCTCTGGCTCTTGATTCCCCTCCCCTGGGTAAAAGACTCTCTGTGTTCACCCTATCTATTCCTAAACATATTCCTATCGCCATTATGATTCCTTTTGCTTTAACTTTTGCTTTTCTTTTTCTTTTTTCTATTTATCTTTGCCTGCGTTGGAGGAGGCTGAGGGGGGTGACCTCCTGGAGTCACATAAATGTTTGAGTGGGATAAATATGATTGATCATAAAAATCTTTATCCACCAGTGGAGGTATCAAAGTTGGCAGATTGTGAGCTTCTGGAAATCCCCATTAAAAAGTGAACGGAGTCTGGGCACGTTGATATTGGTACAATTTTTTACTGCCCGACAGTTGCATCTTTTGAGGGACCATGAGTATTGAAAGTGGAAGGCAGGACCAATCAAAATAGGACGTACATGGTACTGATTTAAGTAAGATGGCCAATATGGTGTACAATTTTGTCGCCTAAAGTGAAAGACTGGAGAGTACAGAGGAGATTTACTAGAAGGCAATTTCACAACTGAAGAGACACAAGTTAGGAATTCTTTGCAGCTGCTGGGATCTTGAGAGGTTTTTAAAAATGATGAGACAAGTTGATGTGCTTTTCCCACTGGAGTAGGGAAGATTCAGCAAGGGGACAGGCAGAATTAAGGGACTGAAGTTTTAACATGAGGGGGACCATTACTCAGAGAGTGGTAGCGGTGTGGAATGAGCTTCCAGTGGAAGTGGTGGAGGCAGGTTGGTTGGTATCATTTACAAATAAATTGGATGCTATATGGAAAGGGAATGCAGGGTTGGTCTAGCGCAGGTATATGGGACTAGGGGATTATGTGTTCGGCACGGACAGAAGGGTCGAGATGGCCTGTTTCCGTGCGGTAATTGTTATATGGTTATATGGTTATATGGTTATCTCATTGACAACTGGTGCTGAAACGATATTGGGTAGGCCTTCACCGATTTGCTCCAGAAGGTGCCAATTAGAATCCCAGAGATACATTAAATATCCTGAAAATTAAAGCTATCACCTTTCGGCCTCTGTGACGCCAAATCTCAATCCCGCATGTACAGATAAAAGTATGATGTGGTCGATTTTCTAGGCAATTTGTACTGCAATATATATATCGAAACAATAAAAAAATATTTTAAAACATGCAATTGAGTATCAAACAAATGTCTAACTGAATATACAATTAGTGATTTAACAATGAATCTGGAATCCTTTACAAGATAATCACAGTTCAATTCTACTTTTGTTCTACCATTCTCTCATCTTTCTTTCCTTTTTCATTAATTTTCATCTATTTAATGGTCTTGCCAATGAATCCCTGCTGGTTTCCTGGAATCGTTCCTTGTTATTTCACTTGTATTCCCACTGAACATCCACCACATTATTGCACTGCTCCCTGTACACCTTTGATCCCTTATTCCTTTGTAATGTTGGTGACAAACAAGACAATAACGGCACCAAATAACAGTTCCAGTACATTTTGTAATTCTTTTTTTTATATTCCTATAAATAACTCTGCAATTCTAGAGTCTAAGCTGCCAATTAAATGCTGAATTCAAGTGGGTTTTTTTTTCATTAGAGCACCTGTTGCTTAGCTTATCTGGAAAGATAGCATCTTAAGCAATATTCTTGTGGCTAAGAAACCATCAGGAAAGTTGACTGAGTAACAGAAGTTCTATTAATTTTGCAGCATTGCCTCCCACAATGAAAGAACCACATAACCAATTGTGAATTTACTGTACAGAGTAAATATCTTTTCTAAAAATCACACAAAATCAAACCTCTGCACGTTGCTGCAAAACAATTGCAGGATGCAATAGACGTTCGTTGAAATAAATCCAAAATGGTTGATAGGCATTCTAGGTCAAAAACTTATGAACACATGTCAAATTACAAAGTCTTCCAAAGCTAACATTTTAAAATGTAAGCTGCAAAGGTTGCATTTAAGTAAAAAATAATTTTATCAGGAACTGATAAATTTGATCAGAACTTTGTAATCGTCTTGTAAAGGATTCCAGATTCATTGTTAAATCATGAATTATATATTCAGTTAGACATTTGGTTAGTACTCAATTGCATGTTTTATCAGGAAGATTGACAACACACACTACCAGATTCGTGGACAGTTTCATCCCAGCTGTTATCAGGCAACTGAATCATCCAACCACAAGCAGAGAGCAGTGCCGAACTACTATCTACCTCTTTGATGATCCTCGGACTATCCTTGATCAGACTCTGCTGGCTTTGCCTTCAACTAGTGCACTTTCGAGTTCATTTTAAAATTATTTTATTTGTTTTTAAATCATTGAATGGCCTCGCCCCGCCTTACCTCTCTGAGCTGCTCCACCTATATGCTCCTGCCCGGTGCCTCAGGTCAGCGGATCAGCTGCTCCTTGAGGTACCAAGGTCTAAGCGGAAGCTCAGAGGGGATAGAGCCTTTTCTGTTGCTGCCCCGGCACTTTGGAACACCTTGCCGCTGCAGATCAGACAGGCCCCTTCACTGTCCATCTTTAAATCCTCCCTAAAAACTCACTTTTATTCACTGACTTTCGACACTGGCTGAGACTTTGTTCCTGTTTTTAGTGCTTTTAATGTCTTTTAATTTTTACTGTTTTTATAGTCCTGTCGTCTTAATGGTTTTAGTAGTTTGTAATAACTTTTTGTTGACTTCCCATGTACAGCACTTTGTGGTAACTGATGTTGTCTAAAAGCGCTTTATAAATAAAGTTATTATTATTATTATTATTAACTAAACGTTATAACCTTATCATGTATCTATACACCGTAAATGGATCGATTGTAATTATGTATCGTCTTTCTGCTGACTGGTTGGCATGCAACAAAAAGCTTTTCACTATACAGGTGACACTGAATGGAACTGAACTGACGACCTTATTTCGGCTAATACTCACACAGTATAAGCCCAGACCATGACTAAAATGTTGCATTCTATTTTAGATATTTTAGTCACTATTAATTGACCTCAATAGGTCAGAAAGTCTAGGTCAATACTTTAACAGCATTTCTTTATTTGTCATTATTTTTCATTCCAACTTCTCTCCTTCCCAGAGCACAATAATTTGAAAGGATGTATTTTGATTTACTTTGGGGTTTACATATACACTTAATTTGTCTGTCTAATTTTCCTACATTATAATCTATTCTTTACGCCTGACCTGCATCAGTACCATCATTTTCTCCCTGATTACTGTCCTTTCCATTCAAAAGACCCAATTATTTCAAAGTTCTCCATAATTATTAGCAGAATTCCAGTTTATTTAAATTAGTCTCAATAAGAGAGCATTTCAGTTTGTAATAAAATCCACAGATTTTAGTGCCATTCATAGTGCAATTTAGTGCAATTATTACTCCATGCATAACCTAAATTTAAAAGCAATGTCATAAAATCATATGAAAATCAGGAAGGAATAAAACATGATTCAGCTGTTTAAAATTGACAGCGAAGATGTTTCCTCTTATATGACAATCTAAAACAAGGTGTGGGGTGGGGGGGAGGAAGTGGGGTCTCTCTTTGAAAAGTACGGGGATCCCAATCTAAAATGGAGGAAAATAGAATTCTCTGAGAAAGTCATGAGTCTTTGAAGCTGTTTTCTTAAATAGCTGGGGAAGAAGAATCTTTTCATATTTTTAAGGCAGAGGTAAATTGGTTCTTAATAGTCAAGGGGTGAAAGACCACCATGGATATACAGGAATAGAGGGTTAAGGTGAGAATCAAATTAGCCATCCCCTACATAAATAGTAGAGTAGGCTTAAAGGGCAGAGTGGCCTCTTCCTGTTCCTATCTGTATGGGCTACCTCCTTAATTTTTGGCAAGACTTAAGATAATAGCACAATGGAATATGATCAGTTGAAGGTAGGAAAATTAGGGAGAAACATCAGAGAGTATTTGAGCATGGCCGCGCCTAGACGGTTTTTCACTAACTGCTGCAGCACCTTTATATCCAAATGAGCACCTGGGATATTCCCTGGAGGAAGAATACAGAGCCCGCAGCAGTGGTTGAAAATAGTACAATGTTTGAGTTTGAAATTGTGTCATACAGTATTTGCAATTCAAATTTTGTACTGAACTCCTGTAACAGCAGCTCCCTCTTTCCATGTCTTTGTATAGTTTACAGTCAAAGATAAAATGTCACATGATTTAAAGTGACAAATGGACCACAACCATGGAACAATAACAGTGGGGGGTGGGGGGTAGCTCCAGATATCTCCAGTCTATCTTTTACCAATTTCAATGAAAGGACTATCAGTTTGAATGGAATCTTTCACATTACTTGTAAATCAACAATTTTGGGCAGGGTACCAATACTATAAAACAATAATAAAACATCTGTTAACACTCACAAGTATTCGCTGGGTGTTTATAATGTGCAGAGACGAGGCAGAAGATCACACAATGTATTGGGACCTCAGAGTTCAGATCAGTCTCACTGTGATAACAATGCAAATAGATAGCTCATGATAGGGTGGCAGCACTGAAATGATCAATCAATGAGATTGTGAGCAGCAATGAATTAAAAGAGTTTCTCACCTCTAGTTCTCCCGCACCTCTCCCCCCACTTTCAGTCTGAAGAAGGGTCCTGACCCAATATGTCACCTATTCTTTCTCTCCGTGGATGCTGCTTGGCCCACTGAGTTACTCCAGCATATTGTGTCTTTGGTATAAACCAGCATCTGTAGTTTCATCCTATTACATAGAACACTACAGCACAGGAACAAGCCCTTCAACCCACAATGTTTGATCCAAACATGATGCCAAGTTAAACTGATCACATCTGCGTGCACATGATCCATAATCCCTCTATTCCTTGCATTTCCATGTGCGCGACTAAAAGTCTTAAACCCCACTGTTGTATCTGCCTCCACCACCACCCCTGGCAATAAATCCCAGACCCCCCACCACTCTGTGTGGGAAAAATACTTGGCCAACACATCTCCATGAAACTTTCCCTCTCTCACCTTACAGCTATGCCCTCTAGTGTTGGACATTCCCACCTGCGGGAAAAGGTCTCACTGTCCACCCCTACATATGCCTCTCATAATTTTATATACTTTTATCAAGTCTCTCCTCAACCTCCAACGTTCCAGAGGAAACAATCCAAGTCTATCCAACCTATCCTTGTCGCAGAAACCCTCTCGGCCAGGCAGCATTCCGGTAAACGTCCTCTGCACCCTCTCCACAACCTCCACATCCTTCCTGGAATGGGGCAACCAGAACTGCACATGATACTCCATAATGTGGCCTAACTCTTACAAAGCTACATCATGACTTCCTGACTCTTACACTCAATGCCCCTAGCAATGAAGGCAAGCATACCATAAGCCTTCTTCACCATCCTAACTACTTGTGCTGCCACCTTCAGTGAGCTATGAACATGGGACTCCTAGATCCCTCTGTGGGTCATTGCTGTTAAGGGTCTTGCGATTAACTGTATACTCTCCCCTTACATTCAACCTCCCAAAGTGCAATACCTCACACTCACACTTGGATTAAACTCCAGCTTCCATTTCTCCACCCATTTCTAGGGCTGATCAATATCCCGCTATATCTTCTGACAGCTTTCCTCACTGTCTACAACTTCTCCAATTTTGGGGTCATCAGCAAAGTTATTCAACTGCATTTACGTCCAAGTCATTACATATATCCCAAACAACACAGATCCCTGTGGAATTCCACTGGTCACAGACCTCCAGCCAGAACAGCTTCCTTCCACCACAACCCACTGTTTCCTATGAGTAGAATAGAATAGAATAGAATGCTATTTATTGTCATTCAAACCTAGGTTTGAACGAAATTCCATTTCTACAGTTTTTTTTACATTACAAAACAATCCAAGACCCACACTTAACACAGTTTTACATAAACATCCATCACAGTGAGTCTCCAACACTCCTCACTGTGATGGAAGGCAAAGTCTTTATCTCTTCCCTTTGTTCCTTCTCCCACGGTCCAGCAGTCCAACTGCAATGTCGAGGCGAACTGGAGCTCCGATGTTAAAGCCCCCAGCGGGCGATGGTAAGTCCTGAGGCCGTTTAAGCCACGCCGGGCGATGTTAGGCCCCGGCTCCAGGTCCTTAAACCCGCGATTCCAGCGGGAGAAGTCGCCGTTGCGGAGCTCGGAAAAGCGGTCTCCCACCAGGGACCTGCGAGCTCCCAATGTTCCCGTCCACCGGGTCTGCGGCCAGTGCCTCCGAACTTCAAAAGTCGGGTCGCAGCCGCGCGCTACCACAGCTCTTCCCGCTCCGAAGTTGGCCAGCTCCGCGATGTCAGTTCCGCAGGCTCTGCAACTGCAGCCCTCAGGTTAGTCCCGGCCGGAGGTCGCCGCCGGCTCCACGATGTTAGGCCCAACGACAGGGAATAGTCGGGTCCCCGCACAGGGAAGAGATTAACGCTTTCCCCCACAGCCCCCCACATATACACAGCTAAAAAAATAAATAAAAACTGACTCAAAGACATACATTTAACAAGACAAAAATAAAAAAAGACAGACGACTGTAGTCGAGCCGCTGCCATTAGGCGCCGCCACTCCCAAGCCATGAATAAGCCAGATCTGAATCCACACCACCAAGTCATCTTGAATCCCATGCATCTTAATCTTCTGGATCAGCCCAACATGAGGGACCTTATCAAAAGCTTGACTAAAATCCATGTATATGGCACCTACTGCCCCACGACAGCACCTGCTGCCGGACGTGATGAAAGCTATCTATAAAAAGGTAGGGTTTCACATTTTTGGGTCCTATTAGACATCAGATCCAGGAGGATCTGTGGCACACAACAACAGTGATGCTAAAGGGGACTGAGCCGCTGCACACATTGGGGCCATAGTTATGATTACGTATTCCATTAAACTTTCACTCACACCTTTGGCATAATCGTTATAATATTTTACAATGAGGAGGATTTATATGCACACAGTTATCATCAGTTTACTGGTTTCCTGAGAATACACTGTAGTGGAGCTGCCAAATAGTCTTCCCTGGGGAAGGGACTCGCAGACGGCAGCATAAGCTGCAGTCTCCAGAAGTTGCACTTTGTTTCATGGTGTAATGACAGCAACTGTTGGTAGTTTTATAATTGCAAAATCCAGCCCTCCACGAAACACTCCACAATCGCTCTCTGCAGAATAGTTTTCATAGAACCAAACAGGCTATTTGGCCCAACTTGTCCATGCTAACCAGTTCAAGCTTTCCATGGCAACTCCATTGTTCAGCACTTCAGTAATCCGTGTATACCTCAACGTTTCAAGCGCTTACCTATACACATTTAAAATGTTGTCAGTAACTCTGCTTCAAACACACTGCTATGCAGTGCGCTCCAAAAGTTACCACACTCTGGCTGAAGAAGATTGCCCTCATATCCCCTAAATATGTCCCCTAATTTTGTCTACCTCTGATATGGGGAAATGTCTCTTGCAGTCTACCCTGTATGCCCTTCATAATTTTATTCACTTCAATCATGTCCCTTCTTAACGTCCTTGGAGGTTAGATCTAACCTCTGCTCACAACTGGGCAGCACAGTGATAGGGTTGCTGCCTCACAGTGCCAGACCTGAGACCTGACCTCGTGAGCTATCTTTGTGGAGTTTGCATGTTCTCCCTATGACCAATAGACAATTGACAATAGGTGCAGGAGTAGAGCCAGCACCACCATTCAATGTGATCATGGCTGATCATCCCCAATCAGTACCCCATTCCTACCTTCTCCCCATATCCCCTGACTCCGCTATCTTTAAGAGCCCTTTCTAGCTCTCTTGAAAGTATCCAGAGAACCGGCCTCCACCGCCCTCTGAGGCAGAGAATTCCACAGACTCACAACTCTCTGTGTGAAAAAGTGTTTCCTCGTCTTCATTCTAAATGGCTTACATCTTATTCTTAAACTGTGGCTCCTGGCTCTGGACTCCCCCAACATCGGAAACATGTTTCCTGCCGCTAGCATGTCCAAACCCTTAATAATCTTATATGTTTCAATAAGATACCCTCTTTTCCTTCTAAACTCCAGAGTGTACAAGCCCAGCTGCTCCATTCTCTCAGCCTATGAGTCCCACCAAAGCGGGAATTAACCTTGTAAACCTATACTGCACTCCCTAAATAGCAAGAATGTCCTTCCTCATATTTGGAGACCAAAACTGCACACAATACTCCAGGTGTGGTCTCACTAGGGCCCTATACAACTGCAGAAGGACCTCCTTGCTCCTATACTCAACTCCTCTTGTTATGAAGGCCAACATGCCATTCGCTTTCTTCACAGCCTGCTGGACCTGCATGCTTACATTAATTGACTGAAGAACAAGGACCCCCAGATCCCGTTGTATTTTTCCTTTTTCCAACTTGACACCATTTAGATACTAATCTGCCTTCCTGTTTTTGGTAGCAAAGTGGATAACCTCACATTTATCCACATTAAACTGCATCTGCCATGCATCTGCCCACTCACCCAATCTGTCCAAGTCACTCTCCATTCTCATTGCATCCTCCACACAGTTCACACTGTCACCCAGCTTTGTGTCATCTGCAAATTTGCTAATGTTACTTTGAATCCCTTCATCTAAATCATTGATGTATATTGGAAATAGCTGCGGTCCCAGCACCAACCCTTGCGGTACCCCACTAGTCACTGCCTGCCATTCTGAAATGGACCCGTTAATCCCTACTATTTGTTTCCTGTCTGCCAACCAATTTTCTATCCTTGTCAGCACTCTACCCCAATACCATGTGCCCTAATTTTGCCCACTAATCTCCTATGTGGGACCTTATCAAATGCTTTCTGAAAGTCCAGGTACACTGCATCCACTGGCTCTCCCTTGTCCATTCTCCTAGTTACATCCTCAAAGAATTCCATAAGATTAGTTAAAGATGATTTCCCCTTCGTAAATTCATGCTGACTCGGACCGATCCTGTTTCTGCTATCCAAATGTGCCGCTATTTCATCTTTTATAATTGACTCCAGCATCTTCGCCACCACCGATGTCAGGCTAACTGGTCTATAATTCCCTGTTTTCTCTCTCCCGCCTTTCTTAAGAAGTGGGATAACATGGCCACATGGGTTTCCTCCAGGTGCTCTGGTTTCCTTCCACATGGTAAAGACATGTGGGTCTGTAGGATAAGTAGCCTCTGTAAATAAAATGTGTATGGAGTGGATGAGAAAGTGTGATAATGTAGAACTGGAGTGTTCAATGGATGGCGTTGAGTTGGTGAGCGAAGGTCCTGTTTCTATGCTGTATCTCTGAACTGATCAGTGCCATCCCAGGCACCAACCTCGTCAATTTCCTCTACACCCTGTCCAGCATTGTCGCATCCTCTCTAATATCACGCACGGTGACCAGCACTGTACACAGTACTCCAATTGAGGTCTGATGAAGGTTTAGTAAACTTGGGGCATAACCTTCTTAGTTCTGTGCTTTCTCCTCACTATGCGTAGGTGTCACCTTGACAGATTTTTCCTCTGAGTTAAGATTTTGCGATCAGACTGCAACTATTTCCGGCTTTGATTTACTACTTTCATTGCAATTATACATTTCCATTCATATTATATCACAACCGTCAAAACTTCAGTCCTTATCTCATCTCTGTCCCAATTCAAAAATGTGACTGGATATTCAACAACCCATAAATAAGAGAGAATTAGCATCTGGTTTAGATTTTTTAAAACCTTTTAGGTGAGTTCACAAGCTCTTGCACTGAATTTTTAATCCAGAAGGACTCACAAAACTATAAATCGCCAAAGACTATTTTAATGAGACAAATGTAACTATTTTCTGGAACTTAATCAATACTCCCACATCCCCATTTTCTCTCAATTTAAGATATAAAACAATATTAGTTTTCAGTCGTACCGATGGCTGGTTATTTTCAAAATATATTGGTGTGAAAATGACACAAAATGTTGCTTTGCACCACATGCAGTGATTTGAAACTAGCACCTATTAACAGACGGACCCCATATATTCTGCCTTCTACCGGCAACGCCTTATTGCGTTCTCGCCAAAATAACAAGATTGTAATCACTGGCATGCGGACTTGAATCAAATTTAGCCCATTTGAAATAGGTCTACACCCTGCAATGCAAGTGACCAGATGTGTGCAATAAAACACTGCTCCTTGGGTGGCTGCACTTTCAGTAATCGCCAGACGCTGTGTACACATTACCCTTCTATAATTACCACTCGGTGGCATGGTAACTCCGTCATTCAATGAGTACACAAAAAAAAAATCAGACCTACAAAATACATTGTAGAATTAAATCAATCAGTTGATTCTGATTAATAGTTATAGCTGAGCAGAGGAAAATGCAAGTAAGCTTTGTCAAACCAAATATATGGCCGCTGAGCCCCTTGCAGATATTAGCTGAGTTTTAATACTGCATACATGTTCACCCGACGCCGATGATCCAGCTTCGCGGCAGAGGGCCTGAGAACATCGAGTTGGCCTAGGAGGCCACATATAGACCCCGACCTCGGGTGGACTATGAGGGGGAGAACTGGATATTTTTAGTGCCTTCCCTCACAGTGAATTCTGCTGTGGGGGGGACGTTTCATGTTGATTTCTATAGTGTACTGTTCTGTGTCTTTTTTTCTTTTTCTCTTTTTTTTGTTTTGTATGGATTTATTGACATTTGATCTGTTCAATTAATTTAATCAATCTCTGTAAAGCAATTTGGTTCAAATACTGGTTTTGTTGAAAAGTGCTATATAAATAAACATTATTATTATTATTATTACTACTAATTTATTGTCAAGTCCCAATGATATAAGTTAATAAGTGATTGGAGCAGAATTGGGCCATTCGGCCCATCAAGTCTGCATGGCCATTCAATCATGGCTGATTGAATGGCTGATATCGTTCAGGTCATACAGGTCATCAGCATTTCGGCTAACATTGCATGGTCCCACATGTACCTGAAAAAGACAATTACCAAGGCAATCTGA
Organism: Leucoraja erinaceus; assembly: GCF_028641065.1. Taxonomy (NCBI): domain Eukaryota; kingdom Metazoa; phylum Chordata; class Chondrichthyes; order Rajiformes; family Rajidae; genus Leucoraja; species Leucoraja erinaceus. The sequence continues at coordinate 21,812,928 of NC_073385.1, forward strand.
ATGCACCCTTTACGTGTAAAATAATCCCACGGTAAGATATTTACTGGTGCTCTAAATTGTATTTGGTGCTTTTCTTTCTGCCCTCTATTTTATCTCACAATGTAGATTTCAGCGGCATTGTAAAGACATCTTTTCACTGCTAAACATGCCAAAGCAAGTCCTTGGAATTTTCTTCTTCAAAAGGGTCCAATATTTGAGACGTCCCCAAAGGGAATTCTATAGCTTCGAGGGGGGAAAGCGACGGGGTAATAGAGGGGTCCCAGACATGTCCAGTCTCCATTGATAAACGTCAGTTGTCAGAGCCCTCACATCCATAGGTACTGCAGTGGCAAATGTACTCTTAAACCTAGAAACATTGGTGCAGGTGTAGGCCATTCGGCCCTTCGAGCCAGCCATTCAATATGATCATCGCTGATCATCTAAAATCCAGTACCCCATTCCTGCTTTCTCCCCATATCCCTTGATTCCGTTAGTCCTAGTCTTGTATCATGGCTGCACATATAACTCTATCGCCTGCATCCTTCTGGAATGTTGCAATTCTCAATATTCCAATGAGCAGGGAATGTCAAACAAAGTTACCCTCCCCCGCATCATATTAATGGTGGCAGCCCATAAACAATGAAGTTAGCACTTTGCAACACCGTCACTTGGCAGTAGGATTACTTGTTTCCCTCTATTTTAGTCAACCGGCCACTATGCCTCGCAAAATGCTACTTCCCATTTCACCCATTTAGCTCAACTTTCTGTTACATACAGCTTGCATGTAATTTCCCCATCTAATGTAATCTGTTATGCACCCAAATTAATTTCAATGAAGCTTACACTACAAAGCGAGCAGGTCCAACAATCTACTGGTGGTTCCACAATTCGTAAATGTTCAATCAAACTGCTTGATATAAATAGTGATGTTTTCAGGCACTGGTTTCAGGAATCTGATTTTGATTTAAGTTTCCTTTCTGTCTTGCAATACTTGAATGTGTTTTTCGTAACAAAAAAATGTTAAAGGAAAATCAGCTGCACTTAAAATACACCACATAGAAGCAATGATAAAAGCTATCGGCAAAAAACATGAACAAGATTCATTAGCAAGCAATGACTGCAGATAATAAAAAGTGCAAAGAATAAATATTATGAATTAGCTGAAATGCATTAACAAAGAAAACCCATCAGTGATTTAAAGACAAACTGCAAGTTTACTTGAAAGTTGATTTTGCAGGTCTATATTAAGGAAGAGATCAACTTTAATTTCAATGTATTAGATTATTTAAGCTAAAATGAAGGTGAGTCAAAGCCCGATTGGATTTTTGAATTTGTGTGATTTAAATCTAGCCGATTTAATTTTAATGAGTTATCACTGGCATTAAAGTCATTCTTATTGGAATCCCACTTCCAGGCTCAGCAAGGTTACTTTATTACTGATGGGCAAAAGCCCGAGATTTGGTTTAGTGGTGGCATTTTCAAAACTGAGTTGAAAGATTTGAGTTTCAATCCATGTAATCATTCAAGATTTACAATCTCAGAACTAGGTTGACATCCAATGGAGTATTCTCATCCGGATAAAGGAGCCATTGGCTCAGTGGCAGCATCCTGATGTTGGTCTGATTTTAGATGATCAGCCATGATCATATTGAATGGCAGTGCTGGCTCGAAGGGCCGAATGCCCTACTCCTGCACCTATGGTTCTATGTTTCTATCCCCACCTCTGAGGGACGGAGGCTTGGTAATAGTGATCACCTAACAATTCTAATAGGTGAAGACTGGAGCTCTGGCCACAGATAATGTGTGATACATCTGAAGAATGTATGCCAGCCAATCCTTCCATCTTTAAAGGCAAATGGGCCTCTTTAGCCTGAACACGCATTTGGAAGGAGGTATTATAAAGATAAAATCCACGAGCAACAGCAAGCCATTCAGCTACTCTTTATCTTTGTGTGGCTAAGGAAGGTAATGTGTATGTCTGTTGGTCAGGAGTTACTGGGTTAGCACATAATCAAGGAATGGAACTAGATATAACTATTCAGTAAGGACTGATGGATATTTTAAAAGGTTAACCACATTCACAAAATCTTTAAAAAAAACCCCATCTTTTGAGGAAATCAATCAGATTGTTTTGCTCCAGGCTTTATTGAGACGGTTTTCCTTCCTTAACCTAGGACAAGAGACAGCAAGGAACCATTGAGGCAGGCGCTATGTTATTACGTTGGCAGGTGATAATGGAAAAGAGGATGTGAACTAAAGTACTTCCCAACACTGTTAGGAAGCCCTATTACAATAATTGGAGGCGTTTTTCTTAATTACATACCAAAAAAAATTCTTGTTATGCAAACAAGTAATGCAATTATAGAAATGGCAACATTTTAGTTGCTGTACAATTTACAATATCAACAGAATTTCACACCCTCAATGATTCCACCATCTCCCACCAACAGATGAGCTTCAAATGCCAACAGCATTAGAACAACAGGAATTAAAATAATAATTCCCACTCCAATTTAACAATTACTTGCAATACATTTTATGTAACTAATCTAAATTAAAATAAGTACAAAACAAGATTCAATTCTATTCTTTACCGACAGTAACATGGATTTTAAAGCATACTCCACTCTGATTATATCATAAGCAATAATGGACTCCTGTAGTTTAAATAAACTGGTGAAAGAATTAAAGATAGCAGAAAGTGTCATTTATACAATTATTTCATGTCTTAAGTGGGAGCTTCTCCTTTCCATCTTACCTGGCTTATTTTCCATAGAATTTCCAACATCATCATATACTGGTTCAGGTATAATATCGACATAGATGTGACTGGATCCATCCTGATCATTTACCTTCCCAATTTCTTCTGGAATGGCAGCCAGATCACTAGAAGATTCTGAGTCATAAGCATCCATTTCGGTATACGCAATGTCCTTTCCAGCCGTTGAATCTAATCCATTGCATAACCTTAAGTTTTCATCTTGCAAATTTTGATTTGTCGCAACATCAATAGAATATGTTCCTACCTCAGTGTTCTGGTAATCCAAAGTTTGCAACTCATCGCTCAACGCTGCGTGTAAATCACCTTCTGCACATTTTTGTTCATTGTCAGCAGCACTTAAAACTGGATCCGTTACCTGGACAGAATGATGCTCCTGACTCTCTTGCTCTGCTTTTGTTGAGGAGCCTGGTGGCCCAGTGTTCAATGTCTGATTAGGTGCACCTTGGTGAAGATTTAGCTTTAGAAATGCAGAGGAAATGGAGCTCCCAGCTTGTTGGAATGATTCAGACATCTGAGACATCCATGATGAGAGAGTCTGTGTGGTGGGATCCTTCTTTGAAATTTCTTCCGAAGCCATAACTAGTAAAAAGCACACTCCTTCATCACCAGTGGTCCCAATGTTTTAATGTGTGTCAACTACAGAATGAGGATCATAATCAATTAACACACGATCACCACCGAGAAACAACCACCAGTCCACCAAGTGGGAAAACAAACCAGGGAAGGCCGGGCCAAAAGAGAAATAAGAAAAGCCAATACACATCAGTCAAGAGCCAGAATTAGAAAAATAGTGATCCTCACCAACATACACCAACTTCAGATCGATTGACATAGAAAGTATTAATTCGAGAGGCCTGCTTTACTCAGTTCAAATAATTTCCCAAGTAGAAGGTAAATGGAATAAATATGAATTCTGCAGATAGATTCCAATAAATGTAATCCCATTAAAGAACTGAAAGAGAGGCTTCAGATCCAACCAATGAGTTAGCAAAGGTGAGCTTCACTTGCCTTAGAGGATGGATAAATTAGCTGTTATCTTACATAAAAATCTTTGCTCTAGAATTTCTAAGTGTACAGCATTGGTGAATTCCCCAGTCTACACAATCCAGCACTTTCTGGTTGGTCTTTGCAGCAGACAACCCTCTTCCACTGTGGGAACTGGCGGTGGCGGCACGACTCACCCGTTGCAGCGGCCCCTACAGCCTGCCTATCGTTTTTATTTTAATATATTTGTCTAGTTAAATGTAATTGATGTGTATTTTTTTATCATGTCTTTAATTGTGTTTATGTGGGGGGCGGGGGTGGAGGGGGAAACTGTTTAAAATCTCTTCCCTGTCCGGGAGACCCAACCTTTTCCCTGTCGGGTCTCCGTTGTCGTTGGGGCCTAACACCGTGGAGCGGCCTCCAACTTGAACGACCCGGGGGCTCGGGAAACTGCAGAGCTGCGGACTACTCACCATCGTGGGGCTGGCCGGCCTCGGAGTGTGGGGAGCGGTGGTGACTCGCTGCTGCGATACGACTCCTGGGGCTCGGAAGCTCCAGCAACGCAGCCGCAGGTCTGGTGGACTGGGACATTGGGAGCTCGCGGGTCCGGGGGGAGAGACCACTTCCCGGAGCTCCCGCAACGCGACTTCTCCAGCCCGTGTCGCAGGGTTGGAAGACCCGGAGCGGGGCCGTATATCGCCCGGTGCGGCTTCATTGCCGTGCGACATGCCAGCGTCCGCCGGGACCTCCAACCTTGTTACTTTAGACCGGGAGCGGGGCTGTAAATCGCCCGGCATGGCCTAAAATGGCCGTGGGACTTAGCATCGCCCGCCTGGGGCTTGGATATCGGGAGAGAAATGGAGAACAGGGGAGAGAAAAGACTTTGCCTTCCATCACAGTGGGTTCACTGTGATGGATGTTTGTGTGAATTAAATTGTGTGTATGTCTGTAGGAAACTGTTTTTGTTTGTATGGCTGTGGAAACGGAATTTCGTTTGAGCCTCACTGAGGCTCAAATGACAACAAATGGTATTGTATTGTATTGTATTGTATTGTATTGTAGGAAAAGGCCAGAACAAAGCAGGGTCAGCAACAGATGACCAACGAAGGCTAAAGCCCATAATGGCACACAACATATGAACGTTGATCTCTCTAATTTCAAGTAACCTCTGCATTTGCTCTCTCTCCACCCCTCCCCCACCCTAGTCGCCCTACTGGTTCCACTTTTGCCATCTTGCTATCCCTCCATCATCAACTCTTCCCGGGCCAACAATAGGCCATGATGGGCTACACTTTACTTGGGCTCCCCTTTACTTAGTCTGAAGAAAGGTCCTGATCCAAATCATCACCCTTTTTTCTCCAGAGATGCTACCTTTCCCGCTGAGTTACTCCAGAACATTGTATCTATCTTCATGGCATAATAGGCCTCATAACTGTCCCCCCCCCACCCCCACCCCCACTACAAACTAACCAGTAGTCTCCAAGAGTCATAGTTTGCTCTTCTGGACCCCGGTCTCAGCAAATCGAGCAAAGATTCTTACTCACCAGAAGAATTGACTGCTTCTTTTTCACTTTATTTGAATACTTTTCTTTATTTAGTAAAAATACTGAAAATATTGTGGGCAACTTCAGTAGCAACAATCAAAAGAAATGGTCAGTATTTTCACTGTACATCCACCCCAATCCACCAAGACAGCTATAAAAACACTTATCAAACGGTACATTTCCCCTCATCACCATATTACCTGGGCAGAGAAATTAATAGCATTTACAACAAAGTTGCCATCAGCTATAGTGATGACAAGAGTTTGTGTTGGCTTGAGGCAATTCTGCCCACAAAGATCCAGTGATCTCGGTAACGTGAGCTTCCCCTTCTGGTGTAGGTTACCATCAGATGGTTGAGACTGAGGTCCCTAGCAAGTAGCAAGCGTGATCCATTTAAGCAGTCAAACACTGAGGAATTCACACAGGCAGCAAGCCAAGAAACATGATGCATATTATTTGGCTAACATGTTGCACAGATTGCAAAGTAATATTTAGAACACAATTTTACAACAGAGGCTAAAGTATCAAAAGTTTCTTTAAAAGCAATAAAATATCTATTATTGTAAAAATCTGTAATATTCTGAAAGATATATCTAAGGGAATCACAATCCATAAACATAAATTGGTTTATTTAGGTCCAGATGATTTGCTGACCTGTCATTTTACCTTAACAAGACTTTAAACGTCCATAATTCTTGCAAAAATAATTTTTCAGGATCTGAAATTTTCATCAATTAGAAGACGTGTGGAGATTATGGTGGAGAAAACTGTGAAACAACACAATCTGTGAAGGGGCAGAAAACTGTGATGGCACCTTCTCAATGTCTCCAACCGAACACATGCGTATTCCACAAGATGTTGACAATTTCACAGTGTGATGACATTGGAGGGTGCCTGTTTTATCATCATTCCAACTGCAGCATCTGGGTCCTTATTAATTGGCACAAAACTAATGATTGAATGCACAGAGTCCAAGCGCTGTACAGGCAGCATAATTGATGTTTGTATCATTATTAATGCAATAATCATGAGATTATCTTTATGCACAGACAGAATCGTAGAGTCCTTATGATGTGGGAGACCATTCAGTCCATCAAGCCTTTACCAGCATTTTGTTCGATTCCATCGTTTCCCCAAGGCTTTGCAAATTGTTTTCTCTCAATTGGGACCCTTGACTGACTCTGTAAGTGGTAAATGGTTGTCAGTTCCCATCACACTGACAACCATTTCAGTTACATGTCATCACCATATTCGGTGTTTTGCCTCACAGCCCTCACTACATATTTAATGATGACTTTAAATCTGTGCTCCTTGGTCCTTGAACCATCTACTGTTGGGGACAGCTGCCCTGCGTGGGGTCTCAGCCACACTCAGCCTGAACCTGGGGCTGATTGCAGTTCGTCCTGGACCAACTCACTGTCAACCAGACCCTAGAGTCCACCAGATGCCAGGCCAGGTACAGGGAGACAGAACAAGGTCATCTGCTCTAATCTTGTACTTGGCATCCCTCACTCCAAGAACCATTCTAGTAAGTTTCGTAGGACCTTTCTAATACCTTCGCATCCATCCCAAAATGCGCAAACAATAGACAATAGAGGCAACATGGTTCAGGACTAATCAACATTTTCTAAGAGACTTAAGAAGACACAATAGACTGTAGATGCAGGAGTCTTGAGTAAACCAAAACAAACTACTGGACAAACTCATTGGATCAAGATAAACTTGCTTCTAGTCTTATCCGAAGACTGTTAGTTTCAAATTATGCTTTTGCTGTATAATTCTACCACCCAATAGAATGCCATCCCTTTTTGTCCCCCGGTACGATGTACAAACTTTAGTGTTCGGACATTAAAAAAATGAATTGATGACATAAAGAGAAGTGGACAATGTTGCATGAACTTAAAATAAGTTTAATTTAACGTGATTATTGGTTTGTAAAGATCAGCAAACACACAGCAGGAGGAAAGCCATTGGGTTTTTGTTCTAAGAGTTTATGGAAGGAGGGTGAGGATGTTGCTAGGATTCGAGGGTCTGAGCTATAGGGAGAGGTTGAGCAAGCAGGGACTTCCTTGGATGGCAGGGGGATGATAGAGGTGTATAAAATCATGAGTGGAGTAGACTAGGTAAACGCACAGAGTCTCTTCCCCAGAGTAGGAGAATCGCAAACCAGAGGACATAGGTTTAAGGTGAAGGGGGAAAAGTTTAACAGGAATCTGAGGGGCAACTTTATCATACAAAGGGTAGTGGGTGTATGGAACGAGCTGCCAGAGGAGGTTGTTGGGGCAGGGACTATTGCAATATTTAAAAAACAATTAGGCAGGTACATGGGTAGGACAGGTTTGTAGGTTTGGAGGGTCTATTTCCATGCTGTATGACTGTGACTCTATAAGGGGAAGGATCAATGATAAAGAAGGTAAAAAGGAAACATTTGCCTCTCCAGACGAGGTTTTTAACTACAGGAAACTAAAGTACTTGTGTGAAGAGACCTTGAGCTTTGAACACGTCAATGACAATTTGAATAAGATTTTATCAGGAAAACATTGAGTAGGACAACATGACCAGATGTTCCTCTCTTAGTTCTCAATTACTATTCCTTCCAACCATTAGATTTTGTGGAGGAAAGAACATTAGATTTTGCAGGTAGACAAAAATGCTGGAGAAACTCTTTCTGAGTGACAGTGGGATTTAAAGACAGTGGCTGCTCGCTGAGATTCCTGTGGGATGTAAAAAATAGAACCTTGTTCTTTGAAATGAGATGTCGACAATGAAATTCCAGTGCTGAAACAGAAATTGACATCTTTACCATTTTGCCTACCACTCAAGAATCACGTCCTTGGGAGTTGTCCTTTGTTGATTGATTGCATAACCTTAACCACCAAACACCAAAGCAAATACTTTTGGTGGTCAAAGAGTATATTTATGCTGTTCAATGGAGTGTTGGGAAAGCTGTGTTCGAGCACAAACACGCCATTTGTTTTCTTTGGCAAGACCCACTGGTTTCTGTTGGGTCTCAGGGAGGGCGAGCAGGAAACAGACCTGCATTTTCCAGGCCATTGACAACAGTTTTCAGGATCAGTAAAACTGCAAGTGGTGACGTCTTTGGCAATAAGCTTTCTTTACACCAATAATACTCCATCAGCTTTTTTAGTTTGGTTGACAGATATGGCTCTGAAACAGGCCCTTCGGTCCACTGAGTCCATGCCGACCAGCGATCACCGTACACTAACACTGTCTTACAAACACTAGGGACAATTTACAATTTTACCGGAACCAATTAACCTACAAACCTGTACATCTTTGGAGTGTGGGAGGAAACCGGAGCACCCGGGGAAAACCCATGCCGGTCATAGTGTGAACGTACAAACTCCGTACAGACAAGCACCTGTGGTCAGGACCAAACCAGGGTCTCTGGTGCTATAAGTCAGCAACTCTACCGCTGGGCCACCATGCCGTCACTGCCCGCCCATCAGATATGCACTAGTGCTGCTGCTCTGGAAGGGGCGACATTCTCTCACCGGTTTTACTCTGTCAGTATGACAAGCAATGAGTGAACCTGCCCCAGTTGCTAATCTAAATCCTTTGAGTTCTCAATTTTAATTCCCATCTACAAAATAAGAATTTCTGGCAGGCATACTGGGAATAGCTCGAGGCCATTGGGCCAGTCAAAAGACACAGGAAGAATTCCTGAGCATGATATTGTGGCGGCCTGAGCCAGTTTGGTATTGAGCCAGTTGGTCGGGCTCGAACTCTCGCATGGACCGGGCGTGACCTGGGCCAATCAATCACGCGGTCAGGGGGGCAGGTCACAGGTGGTTGGAATTCAAAAGCGGCAGTTGGAATCCGAAGGATTGGCAGTTGGAGTGGAACTCGAGTGTGCTCATGAGCAACGGCACAGTAGCAGTAAAATAATGATGGGATGAGCGACGGGGCTGTGTTGGTTAATTATTAAACAGAGTGTTTGCACAACGCGTGGACCTCTACAATATCAGGAATACAAACAGTAGATTTGGAAAATCTTTAACATGGGATATTTCCCTCTCCGAGTTAGATAAGGTTAAGGGAGGATGTTTCCAAAACTAAGAAATGACTGGAGAAGTTGCAACGACAATTATAAACTTGAAGGAAAGGATTATTGAGAAGAGGTTTTAAGATACAATTAGAATGCAGATCGCTCCATCATATGGCTACTTGAGAACAGGAGAAAGGGTTTCATCAACTTCAACCAAGATGTCAAAAACTGTGCTGACACACAACAGACAAATAGTCTCGAACTGGGCAATGATTTCCATCAATCTTCGAAGGTGCAATACTCAGAGAAGCGAGTGGGCAGATTTATTGGCTACAGGACATCTTCTGGCAGCTTAAGGATGAATCATCATCTGCAGGGGGGGGGGGGGGGGGGGGGGGGGGGGGCGCAGACAAAGAGAACTGGTGGGGTGGGAGGGGTTACAGAAATATACTGTAAACACACACGCGCACACATACATACACACACACACACACACACACACACACACTACTGTAAATTACAGCGAGGCTTGCTTTGCAGACTAGCACAACTTGGAATTAATATTTGTCGGGTTATTTGCTTTGTTTAAATATTGAATTTGACAATGATATTCTGGCTTATTTCAACTGCAGATTTCAAGGCATGACAGCTTTAAAAAATAAACCTTTGTACTTGACGGCAGCTGAGATGTGAATTAGTGCAATTATTCTAACCTGGCAGCAATGCATAACAGCGCAGAATTATTAAAGTACAATTTTACCGTATCGCAAAAATAACTCTAATAATTGTGCTGCTGGTGCTATTGTGCACTGATGCTACAGAGATAAACCTGGCCCAGTGTCCAATGCTCATCTCAGAGTAGGTCATTCAAAAATGACACTAAAATCATTCATCGGCGATTAAAATCTTGACAAAAAAATTGATCTGCAGCCAGGATCTGCCGGCTCATGTCATGATTGGATATAAATACAAATCAATGAGCCTTATTTAAAATGTTTTTTAAAAATTGCAACAGTTGAAAGTTAATACCTGCATGCAATCTAAGGAGCCCCAGACACAAACAAATCAATGGCAGACTCATAATGGAAATAAATGTTAACTATTTCATAACAAAGTACGGATCACACATGCAACTGGTGTTCCAGTGGACAGGCTCATCATGACTTATCTTCCAGTACCCAAATATCTATATTGCTGCCTAAGAAAACTTTTGCCATTGATAACAGGGAACAACCAATGAAAACTCTCAATCAGTCTTGCTACCATAACATCTATCTTGACAGAGATGTTAAGCCATTTAAATGATAAGCACCTTGATTGAAATAACAGGCTGAACCATTCTGGAGAAACTCAGCGGGTGCGGCAGCATCTATGGAGCGAAGGAAATAGGCAGCGTTTTGGCCCGAAACGTTGCCTATCTGCTTGGCTCCATAGATGCTGCTGCATCCGCTGAGTTTCTCCAGCATTTTTGTGTACCTTCGATTTTCCAGCATCTGCAGTTCCTTCTTAAACAGGCTGAACTATTCATTCGCTAGTTACTTGGAATAATATTCAACCAGAGACAGGAGAGGATATTATGACTCAGTATTACTCTTTATAAAATGCCATCTCTAAATTTCAAGCCATTAATTTCCATATTACAAATAATTAGCAGCTTGTTATAGCTAATCAATTGACAGCTCTCTCAATAACAATGCCAATGTTGTTAGTCATAGATCACAAAGCATCTTAACTGCAGATAATCTCTTCAGTCCACACAGTATATCAAACAGCCATTTTATAACAATCCTATTTTATTCTAACCCAAGACACTGCCCCTCACCGAAACGTTGGGTGTAACTTACATTAACCTTCGGGCCTACTTGTCCAAGCCAATCGAGATGCCTAATGAGCTCATTTTGTCCGGCATTTAGCTGAAATCTCTCTAATCTTATCCGATCCATACCTGTCCAAATGCTTTTGAACTACTGAGATTGTACCTGCCTCTCCCATCTTCTCTCGTAGCTTGTTCCAAATACCCATCTCCCATTGAAATTCCTCCCTCTCAGATTTCCTTTAAATAAATTCCCTCTTGACCTTTAACCTCCGTCCTCTAGTTAAAAGGAAGCCCACAGATGTTCAGCACCACGTTAAGAAATAAGCACAAGACTCACCGAGGCCCTTGTGGATTCCAGCTTTCTCGCGTACTCGCTTCCTTTCTCGCTTCAGTTCAAGGCATGGGAGGCCTCCAATTTTCTCAAAGCACAGTTTTTTGTTGATGAAGAGGAACAGAACTGCCAACAAGACAACAAAGACTCCAACTGCAGACAAAAACCCAATGGCTTCTGGTGTGACTACAGAGAGAACAAGAGTAAAATTAATCAATTGAAGATGAAGATATTTCAATACGATCCAGTTTTTGCTGCTTCTCCTTATCTACTCTCTGCCACAGAGGGTAGTTGAGGCCAGTTCATTGGCTATATTTAAGAGGGAGTTAGATGTGGCCCTTGTGGCTAAGGGGATCAGAGGGTACGGAGAGAAGGCAGGTACGGGATACTGAGTTGGATGATCAGCCATGATCATATTGAATGGCGGTGCAGGCTCGAAGGGCCGAATGGCCTACTCCTGCACCTAATTTCTATGTTTCTATTTCTCCTTCTCCTTACATCTAACCTCATCCTCTAAATGGAGAAGCGGTTAACTTTCATCTGAGCCCACTGGTGTCTTATAAACCAACCATTTGGATTGACGTGACCCAGAGCTAGTCAGTTTTCTGGCTGAACATGACTTGCCTCTGGCATCTCCCAGTAAGAGCAGTCATTAGGAATTATGAGCAACGACTCATTTGCCATCAGTTCCCAGTGCCTAGACCTGGAAAGCACAATGTAATGTGCCATGAAAATATGACAATTCTAAAATAGTTTAACACTGTACAAAATCAAAATCTGAATAAATGTTAGCTATAATGAGAGGCTGGACAAACTTTGACTGTTTTCTCTAGGACGTAGGAGGTTGAGTGGATACCATATAGAAGTATACAAAGGTGGCACAGGGGAGCAGGATGTAGAGCTGCTGTCTCACAGCGCCAGAGATGTGGGTTCAATCCTGACCTCAGGCGCTTTCTGCATGGAGTTTGGTCGCCCTGTGACAGCGTGTTTTCTCCCGGTGCTCTAGTTTCCTACCACATCCCAAAGGTGTGCGGGTTGGTAGTTTATTTGGCCTCTGTAAATTGCCCCCGCATGTGTACTGATTGTGGATGGTCAGCCATGATCACATTGAATGGCCCACTCCTGCACCTATTGTCTATTGTGTAGGCAGTGGATGTAAAAGTGGGATAACACAGAACTACTGTGAATTGGTGATCAATGTCCAGCTTGGACATGGTGGGTTGTAGAGCCTGTTCCCAGGCTATTTCTCTAAACTATGAGAGGCACAGATGAGGTAGACAGTTAGAACCTTTACTCAAACACAGGATGCTTATTTGTGTGGAGTAAGGGCTTAAAAGCTGAATTTGTGAGAAGACTGTACACAAACATCCATCCATGTCCGATGATTTAGCTTTGATACTAATGGTACAAATCCACCCCTGCAACGGACTGTTCCAGCTTCTACGGTCAGGCAAACGCCTCCGTTGCTATGCTGTGAGAACGGAGAGGTTGAGAAGGTGTTTCTTCCCAGAGGCCATTCGGACTGTAAACTCCAATCTCACCAGGGACTAACTTTACTATACCACTCTATTGCTTTTTTTTTTTTTTAATTGCTGTTTTTTCCCTTTTTCCTTCCGCCCACAATATTTAATATGGAAAAGAATATGTGATTCTGTTACATTCTGTTTGTAGTTTGTTTGGTTGTTTGTTTGTTTGTCTTTTTGCACAAAGTCCGCGAGCATTGCCACTTTTCATTTCACTGCACACCTCGTATGTGTATGTGACAAATAAACTTGACTTGACTTGACAATATCAAACAAATCTTCTGATTCTGATCACTGGCAATTTGAATTTTCACCCTGTGTGAAATGAGAACAGCGTGGGAGTAAAATTACGGTTCCCTCCCATAAAAAGCTCTTCAAATATTTCCAGGTCCTTCCAGCTCCTAAAGAGACTGATGACATTTTCCTTTTCATACTAAACTACTATTTACTCATCAGGCACTGAACGTTACAGTTAATTGTTAAATGCTAACCTGCCAGATTTAGGATTATGTTGTAGACTGGTGTGTAGGTGGAAACTCAAATTATATTGTGTATCTTGATAACGATTATGAAATGATTAATTGCCCACTTAAGTTCCCAATTATATGAGCGCCGTGACATTATGCTCATTGCTCAAGGATGCAATAGTGCGTGCAACTTAACCCCCTTTGAATACTGAAGGTAGGACGTCTAAAGATTTTAGCTCCTTCCCCTGACCAGCTGAATTGCATGGAGGTTAGATATAATAAAAAATAAACTGCAGATGCTAGTTTGTACCAGATATAAAGGGACCTGATACATCACTATCCATTTTCGGCAGAGATGCTGTCTGACCCGCTGAGTTACTCCAGCAGCTTATGTCTTTGCACACCGGTTAGTTAGGTCATGCAACAGCAACCTGCACACACAACAACATGCATTTCAAGCAATGAAGCCAGGATCATTCACTTATGTGGGGTCAAGGGGCTCATTCAAGCAAAGGCAATGATGGAGAGGCCTGGAAAGCTCAAGCTGAGCATAAGACTTATTAAAGAATGCATGGCCAAATTGGGACCCAACCTTAAAGTTTCCTGTGGTCACCTAACCACAATCTTAAACATTTGTCCCCTTTATCATGGGCACACTATGGCTGCAGTGTACTCCAGCTAAAAGTCACTGCGCATCAACTTCCTTCAACTGTATCGCTAAACCACTTGAACAAGAACCTGGGCAAGGCCACCAGCATAATCAAGGACCAGTCTCATTCCGATCACTCCCTCTTCTCCCCTCTTTCCATCAGGTAAGATGTTTGAAAAAACACACCTCCAGATTCAGGACAGTTTCTTCCCAGCTATTATCAGGCAACCAAACCATCCTCTCACCAGCTAGAGTGCGTTCCTGACCTCCCACCAACCTCATTGGAGACCTTTGAACTATCTTTAATCGGAGTTTATCTTGCAAGAAGTGTTGCACCTTTCACCTGTACACTGTGGACGGTTTGATTGTAATCGTAGAAAGTCTTTTCTTTAACTGGATATCATGCAGCAAAAAGCTTTACACTGTACCTCGATACACATGACAATAAACTAAACTCAACTAAAACTAAATCGCAGAGCATCCTGACTTGTACAGACGGCATCACTCTGTCCTCACTGGTTTAAAATGCTGTAATTCCCATTCATCAGCAATAACAGACGCTGGCGACAGTTCAAGAAGGTGTCCCACTCCTACCTTCACAAGGCCACTTGCACAATAAATGCTGGTCTTACCAATGGCCTTAGCAATGCAAATATACTGGGAATGAACTAAAGCAGGCCTCTGAAATTTGCCACTCTCACACTTAAAGTTGAATATTCAGATTGACGCAACCTTTGTTGCACTACCTCCCGTAAACAAAGATATTTGGGAAAGTGCTGGAACCTGCCTGGTGAACGATTATTGATAAATCAATTTAAATCCAATTTCCAATTTAAATACAATTTACCACTCCCTCTCCCCAAAGTATATTTATGAAAATGCCCCAGGTGAATGTTCTCACACGAAGCTGACACATGCATTGAAAACAATTTCCTGCTGATGTGGTCCACGTTATTTATATTGAATACAGAGAGAAGCTGCACCCGGGATTTATTCTTTTGTATCTTGATTGTTAACCAGGTTACAGAGCAGCTACACTCTTGATACAACAATATTAACAGAGAGATAGTAGAGTGGAGCTTGTATAATAACTTCACTCCTTCACGTCATTGTCCGTCATCCACATCAGTGTTCTTGTCCAAGAAATCATGTGGAAAGGAATAAGATGACCCTTCCTGACCTTTCTGCCCTTGAAATTCTTCATTGCCTGGGTCAGGACACATGAACACGAGAACAGCACCTCATAGTCTATTTCTCCAGTTTAAAGAAATAGCTAATTTTCTTTGTCCTGCACCACTCCAACTTCACATTTCATTCCTCCTCTTCTTTCCTCATCTGACACCCTTCTGTCTCCTTTTCACCTCTAGCCTTTATCACTATCTCCACCCATCCGCCAATCACCCCCTTTCACCTGTATCCACCTATCACTTGCCAGGGTTTACCCCACCCCTACCTCTAGTTTCCATTTTGCCCTTGGCATCATGCTCGGCAAGGGCATTGTGGGCTGAAGGGCCTGTCCTTGTGCTCTACTGTTCTATGGTCTGCGTTTCAGTTCCATCCACCACCCAGGCTGAGTTTTTCTTTGTTTTCGTACAAACTAACCTGCTGGACATGTTCTACATTCCTTTGTCTGCATTCTCCCTCTCTAACCACCATTATTTAAGTTTGATGATCAAGGGACCATGTTCTCCCAACCGGACTACCCCCATGGACCCATCACCGTGACAACCTTGCTCACAGCTTATCCCCAGGAGAACCTATGTCCCTCCAACCCACCGCCACCCTCCCTGTAACTTAACACCAACTTGTTTCTCACCTTACTAGTTCTGACAAAGAATCTGGTATGTCAGAAATGATAGACGGTGTAAAAGAGTCTAAAAATTGACTTTGCAGAGGGAAGGAGCAACATTAGTACACAAGGTTTCAACAATCCAAACATGAACTACTAAAGGAGCAATGAAAACAAAAAAGAAGAAGGTTTTATATGTTTGTAAAATATGTAATTTTGACTATTTTACTAAGATTCTGGCATTCCCTGCAGCCCGCTTCCCAATTTCCCCAAGCGATCATTTAGCAATATGTTAAGTGCAGTAACATAATTGCAAAGAAATTCAGTGGAGTCCAGTGTTACAGCAATCAATAAGCGATTTATAGCACTGGGTCCTTTGGTTAAACAGTCACAGCTTTACTGGAATAACATCCCAAAGCACACAGTTTCTCCAGCGACTGTTGCTAAATCATTTAGACACAGCCAACTTTATTAGCCAGGAGGGAAGGAACTCTATGACTATGTACGTTTGATCACCTGTCAGAGCGCGGCCATGAAGTGCAAGCAGGGCTGCTTTCTCACCATCTGCATGGATTCCAGCCAATTAAGATTCTGTAGTATCATGAATCAATGCTGGAAAAATCCACAAGGGAGCAGCTGCAGTTTAACTGAGGATGAACAATCCATATATATTAAGTAAATGATATTGCATAACTTTAAAATCAACATTCTCAGTCAGTGCTTGAAGATCCCTCTCATTCCTCACTAGCCAATGCTAAACAACACTGTGGTACCTGTTGGGTGGTTATTTGTGCGTTGTTATGGATCAATTGCAGCTTGGGAAATATTTTTGGCATTGATTTATCCGAGGGAGTTTGTTATCACAATTATTCCCCTCCTATTTGCACAGTGGCTCAGCTGATACAGTTGCTGCCTCACAGTGCCAGAGATGCAGGGTTTTTTTCTGTCCTTGGGTGCTGTCTGTGTGGAGTTTGCACGTTCTACCTGTGACCACGTGGATCACCCCCTACATCCCAATATCGTGCAGGTTTGTAGGTGAATTAGCCACTGTAAAATTGCCATGAATATGCAGGGAGTGGATAAGAAACTTGGATAGCATTGAACTGGTGTGAATGGGTGGTCGATGGTCAGTGCGGACATGTTGGGCCACAGGGCCCGTTTTCACACTGTATCTCTAAAAAACCATGAATAAGATTAGATCAGTCTGGTATTTATTTTTGGAGGGGGGGGTCAATTTCAAGGATAACTTTACTATTTGCCTTCTATAGGTGTTCAGGGGGAGAGGTGAGGGAGGGAGTGACTGAGGGTAGGGAAAAAGGAGATGGAGGGAGAGGTGAGGGAGGGAGTGGAGGATGGGAGGAGGAGAGGGGAGAGAAGGAGGGAGAAAACGAGGGGAGGGAGTGTATGAGCCACGCCTGCGCAGTTGGTAGCTATGGGTGAGTGGTGGATAATTGCGTTGGGGGAATGGGTTGCATTGGGGGAATGGGTGAGTGTTGGAAACGGGTTGCGTGGGGGAAACGGGTTAGTGGTGGAATATGCGTTGGGGGAACAGGGCCCAACGGGTCAGGGGGGTAGGGAGGGGAGAAGGGTTATGGAGGGTGGGGAGGGAGTGACTGAGGGTAGGGAGTGACTGAGGGTAGAGGAAAGGAGAGGGAGGGAGAGGTGAGGGATGGTGTGGAGGAGGGGATGAGGAGATTGGAGAGAAGAGGGAGGGGGAAGAGGAGGGGGAGGGAGTGTTGGGGGATGAGGGGAAATGAGCCGCGTCTGCGCAGTTGGGGTCTCTGGGTGAGTAGTGGAAAATTGCATTGGGAGAACGGGTTGGGTTGGAGGAAAGGGTGAGCGGTGGAAAGGGGTTGCGTTGGGGGAATGGGGGAGTGGTGGATTATTGCGTTGGGGGAACGGGGCCCACCGGGTCCCATTTGGGCCAGTCCTTATAAAATTCTTAAGGGATTGGACAGGCTAGATGCATGGAAAATGTTCTCGATGTTGGGGGAGTCCAGAACCAGGGGTCACAGTTTATGAATAAGGGGTAGGCCATTTAGGACTGAGATGAGGAAAACCTTTTTCACCCAGAATCTGTGGAATTCCCTGCCGCAGAAGGCAGTGGAGACCAATTCACTGGATATATTCAAGAGAGTTAGATATAGCTCTTAAGGCCAACGGAATCAAGGGATATGGGGAGAAAGCAGGAACTGGGTACTGATTTAGGATGATCATCCATGACGGTACTGGCTCGAAGGGCCAAATGGCCTACTCCTGCACCTATTTTCTGCGTTTATATGTTTATGGGAAATTGTGTATTGGCAATAAATTCGAGCCATGCCAACAATGCCTATACTGCAAATCAGAGGAAATATAACCACATAAATCTCAATGCATGTCAAAGAGTTCAAACTTGTCTTCCTGTTATAATTTATCTCTAATAATTTGCAGCATTAAATAATGTTTGCTTTACACATGCTCACTCCAAACCAAAAGGTAAATATAGCCTTTCATGTTTATCATTTGCCATACATTGGTCTTGATTTTACTGCCTAAATTACATCTATTTTATTGAACTCCTATAATGCTCAATATGTTATCAGCATTAGTCTCACACAAAAACCAGCTCACCTCAGCCTGGCTTTCAACACACTGCTTCATTTGCACATTAATTGCCCATTAAATTTTCCCTGCAATGACAAGGACAGTACTTCGTAGTGCAGGTATCATCCTAATGAGGAGATTCAGACTTTTTGCAAAACCATGCAACCTACTAGGCCCAAGCGAGAAATAATTAAAATTGATCAAATTAACAAATTGTGGCTAGAAATTAAAGGAGGAATAATTACAAATATTCACTTGCTTTTCCATCATTTATTTCATTTCCATCACAATTAAGGGTGCAATACCAAATATTGCAGAGAAACAGAGTGCCTTTCCACATCTTCATGAAGCTCGCAGGTTAGCAGAGGAGGTGGTGCAGGCAATGTGTTGGACAAGTATTATTGCACATTTGTCCATTGTGCAGTAATACTATCCAATGCTGCATTTGGAGGTCTGGCATTATTCAGTAAAGCATTTTACTACACATCACTGATGTGGCCTACTATTCAGCAGAATTCGTAATGCCTTAATTAGCTGTAGCATGGTAGTTCATATTGGAAGTGTGCTTGGCTTACATGTACTGATTTGCTCACCTGCTTACAGGAAAGACGTGATAGCACTGGAGTGGGTACAAGAAGAGCTATGAGAATTCTGCTAGGAATGGAAGTTTGGTTTAAGGAAAGATTGACTAGGCTGCATTGTTTTCTTTGGGACAAAGGTAGTTCAGGTAGAGATTTCAATGAGATGTATTAAATTAGGAAAAGTCTTGCCATAAACAATTTATTTCTATTTTTGCAGAGAGGAACATCCGAGGAACGTAATTAAGCCCTTGCTCCAAAAAGACCCTTGACGACTGGTTGAAACTTGAAATCAGGCTTGCTCTTCTACCCAGATGAAAATCAAAGTCCTACAGATGCCGGAAATAAAAACAGAAAGTGACAAAATGATCCTGGCCTGAAACATTAACTCTGTTTCTCTCTCTATAGATGCTGCCCAACTTACTGAGTTTTTCCAACATTTCCTGTTTTTGTTTGTCGTCTCCCAACTTCTGTTTACAACTTCAAACTTGGGCAAAGTTACATGCAAGTCCTAATCAGTTTACAGTGTAAAATACCACTTCCAATTTATTGTCCAAATCCAGAGCATTGGAGCTGGCTTCATGGAGAGAGTTCTGGGGTCTGTTACTGCACAAGTATTAACAGTGGACTTGCAATTGATATCTCCCTTCACACATTGTTTTGTGCCCGCTATCTAATGCTTAATGAAAAATACAATGCTCTAGTTGAGTGCAAGACAAGAAATTAGGACATTTAGAACATTTGGTAACTCATGAGTCCTCCAAAAATCACTCACTAAATTCTTGTAAAATTTCAGAATTTCAAATTTCCATTGGTCATCGGGCCATAATGTCTCTCATGACAACATAACAGACTGGACCCTACATGTACACCATGGGATGCTGGCACAGTTACTCTGAAATGTATTTGCCACAAAATTATTTCCAAAATAATTCAAATAATTATATTCAAAATTAAATGCGGCGGCGCGACTCACCCGTTGCAGCGGCCCCTACAGCCTGTCTGTCTTTTTTTTATTTTTTGTCTAGTTAAATGTAGTGTTTGGTGTTTTTTAATAGTATTTTTAAATGTGTAAATGTGGGGGGCGGGGAGGGGGGGGGGGGGGGGGAAACTGTTTAAATCTCTTCCCTGTCCGGGAGACCCGACTTTTTCCCTGTCGGGTCTCGGCTGTCGTTGGGGCCTAGCACCGTGGAGCGGCCTCCAGCCTGAACGACCCGGGGGCTCGGGAGACTGCGTAGCTGCGGAGCTGCGGATCTGCGGACTCACCATCGTGGGGCTGGCCGGCCTCGGAGCGTGGGGAGCGGCGGTGACTCGCTGCTGCGACTCGACTCCTGGGGCTCGGAGGCTCCAGCAACGCAGCCGCAGGTCCGGTGGACTGGGACATCGGGAGCTCGCGGGTCTGGGAGGAGAGAGAGAGACCGCTTCCCGGAGCTCCCGCAACGCGACTTCTCCAGCCGGTGTCACGGGGTTGGAACAACCCGGACCGGGACCGTACATCACCCGGCACGGCTTCATGGCCGTGGGACTCACCATCGCCCGTGGGGGTTCCAACCTTGGACTTTCAGACCGGGAGCGGGGCCGTAAATCGCCCCGCGCGGCCTAAAATGGCCGTGGGACTCATCATCGCCCGCCTGGGGCTTGGACATCGGGAGAGACACGGAGAACAGGGGAGAGAAAAGACTTGCCTTCCATCACAGTGGCTTCACTGTGATGGATGTTTGTGTGAATTTAATTATGTGTATGTCTGTAAGACAGTGTCTTTGTTTGTATGGCTGTGGAAACAACATTTCGTTTGAGTCTCACTGGGGCTCAAATGATAATAAATTTGTATTGTATTGTATTGTCATTGGATTTAAAAGTTGTTTGACATTTTTCTAAAGGAGCCAAGAAGAAAACTTCAAACTAACATAATATCTGGAGGTTAATTAAACAGATTTTCAATCTGTTTGACTTCACACGTTTTTCCTGATATAGTATCCCCCTCCTGTTACAACTGTAAAGACCTCATAAAATAAGGACATATCTTGGTTTGGGCCACACTTATGGAAGACATTGAGGTTTATGTTGAAGGAGGATGCCTGCAAAATCATGGACAAATAGTAGTTATAATAATAATGTTTAATGATAAATAGTAATACTACAGAAGCAAGTTGGTCCTTCAAAGCTATACTGGCACTGTGAGGATGAGTGTTACTCCCTGGCCCTTCCCATTCCCACACTGGCCTATTTGTCCTTGGCCTCCACCATTACCAGAGTGAGGCCACAATACAAACTGGAAGCTTCTGCTTAAGTATGAACATTGACTTCTCTAAGGTCAGGTAACCACTATACCCCCTACCCATCGTTCTATGACCCAGCATTCCCTATCCCAACACACACACACCTTCCTTTCCACTCTCCCAACATCATCCAGATCCTTTCTCCTCTTCCACGCACTCATTCCAAAGCCCTCTCCCTACTACTGCCTCAACCTTAATTTTTCTCCCCAACCCCCCTCCTGTTCCCATCCACCCACCATCTCTCCATGGTTGTACGTTTCATCCCTCACCTTCTTTCCTTCCCCCACCTAACTTATCTTCCAATCAACCCTTCTTTACCTGGATCCATCTAACATTAGCTCTTGCCCCGCTCCTTCCCCTCAACGCATTCCACCAGCTATCTCCTTTCTCCTCCATCAACAGTTTGCTTTGTATTCCTTGGTTCTTTCTAGCAGACTTTTTCTTCTTGACAGAACTGATCACATTTATTTTCGGAATCTTCCTCCACTATTCCATCAGGCAAAGACCATGCTGTGTGTAAGAAACTATTCCCCGTATGAAATCTTGGTCCTCAGTCCTCTTACATCTGTGTTCTCAGGTTCTCAATCCCTCTACTGGTGGGAAAATCTAGGAACTGTGCGATTCCAAGTTCTGAAATCAATGAAAGCCAATGACTCAAAGGGCCCAAGTAGATAAACAAATAGTTTATTCGACATGGGTTCATTGCAACTGCAAGTTATTGGAACGAGATTGTAGTTTCAGTGGTGAAATGACTAGAGTTTGTAGCTCATACACACAGAACACAAGCAGATCGAATACCTACTCAGCATGTTGAAATGCACTAATTCCCAGCAAGTTCAAGTTAGAGGCTACACTCTCACATGTATGTTCAACCATACCCACAGAGTCCTATCAACTGGTTCCCCCGTTTCCCTTTAATCCCCCCCACTTTACCCTCCCCGGTCCCATTCATCCATATCACTCCCTCAGGCTTTATTTTCACTCCTCCTCTTCATTCCTTAACTCACGCCCTTTTATATCTTTTTCAATTCTGGCCTTTGTCATTAATTCCATCCATCTGCCAGTCATGCCCCCCCCCCCCCCCCCCGCCTCCCGCTCACCAGGCTTTTCCCCAACTCCACCTCTCTTTTGAAAGCAACAAAAAGCTGGAGTAACCTAGCAGATCAGGCAGCATATCTAGAGAACATGGATAGGTGATGTTTCAGGCTGGGAGAAGAGTCCCGACCTGCAACGTCACCTGTCCATGTTCTCCAAATATGCTGCCTGACCCGCTGAGT
Organism: Leucoraja erinaceus; assembly: GCF_028641065.1. NCBI lineage: Eukaryota > Metazoa > Chordata > Chondrichthyes > Rajiformes > Rajidae > Leucoraja > Leucoraja erinaceus. Next base: position 21,835,521 of record NC_073385.1, read on the forward strand.
TACTCCAGCATTTTGCGCCTTTCCTTGGTAAACCAGCATCTGAGGTTCCTTGTTTCTCACCCTCTCTTTACCAGCTTTCTCCATCAGTCTGAAGATGGGTCCCGGCTCGGAAATGTGGACTGTCCATTTCCCTCCTCAGATGCTGCCTGACCTGCTGAGTTCCTCCTGTGTTTTTATTGTGTTTAATTAAAATATAGCTCGGCATGTGTTCTTCTGCAGTTTGTCTGCAAACTGCTTTAGTAATTTAACTCGATCATGTTCCGCATGGAATGAAATCTATTTTTAGGCAGGTTCACCCATTAACTCTTGACTCCATCTCATGAATGTGCTTAACAAACCACACAAACCGCACCTTGAGAAATCTGAATTCCACGTCTCTGAGTCACAACATTTTAAGGTGTCTAACAAAATGACTAAACAAATGATTGCAATGTGCTCACAACATTAAACTACAAACAGAAACTGATAACTCGGTTATAATAATAATAATAATAATAATAATAATAATATTATATTTTATTGTCATTGCACATAAGTACAACGCGATTTGGGTATGCAGCTTCCATCCGACATCATAACTTAAGTAACTACTAAAATTTAGGTTTAGATACCCCGGGAACATGGTTTGTACAAAGAACGTTATGTAAAAGCAGACTAAAGTGCAGATGTGTCTGTGTGATGTGACCATCCGAGGGAGACAGTCCGTGGGGGTGGGGGGGGCCTTGTTAATGGTGCTGCCAGGAAATTCAAACAAAATGCCACCATGCAAGACTCAGCAAAGCAAATCTCACCTGCCTCCAGTTTGTGTCAAAAATACTTTCAGGAATACAGCTTTAAAAATGAAATTTGTAAAATTCCACAGTAAACAATGCAGGCCCGAAGCAATCGGATACAAGAGAAGAAGCTTGCACCATTCCTCATCTTCTAAATTACAAGAAGAAATTAACAAAATCGATTTGAGCAGGCAGCACCGCTGATTTACCCAAGCACAAACCACTCTACAATACAACAACACGCTTTTCAAGCTTCAAGATATTGTCCTGAGGTTCAGTCAAAGGGGAAGCACAAACTCTCATAACTTGCACAAACGCTAAAGAAGAATTCATACTTTGTACCAAGTCATGTAGGGGGGCTGTTTAAATGAAGCAAAGCGCAGACACGGTGTCAGCTTACTGCACGGCTACCCACACTGGGGACAAACTCCATTGTATAAAATGTCACATTCAGTCCTACACTATGAATGGCTACCACCAGTTAGGTGGATCTGCACGGCTCAAAGCCAGCTCTTAATGTTGGGAATGGGTATGGATTGTGGCCAGAGCAGGTACCAGCCGATATTGGGGCCGTGCAGTGGGCCAGGATATCTTACACACACACTCTCTCTCACAAACACACTCTCTCACACACACACTCTCTCACACACACACACTCTCACACACACACTCTCTCACAGCCACTCTCACACACACACACATGCTCACACACACACTCTCATATTTACACACCTACACTGTGTTTAAATCGTGCTTTTTAAATGAAGCAAAGCACAGACACAGTGTCAGCTTACTGCACGACTCCCCTTACTGTGGACAAATTCCATCGCATGAAACAGCAGAGGTGCATTCCAGGCCCGTGTGCTTACAGCCCTACCTTAAAGTAAAGCTGGACTCCATTCACACAGCCCCCTCGGCCCTCAGCTCACAGAGTGAGAGGAACACATAGTAAACATGGTCTTCCCTCACTGTGCTGGTGGGATTTGTTTCCAGCCCAAGATGTTCCTCGCTCTTTAGAGAAAAAAAATAAACTTCCTGAAACTTTAGGTGTGGCTCAGTTCCTTGTAGCTTTTATTCGCTCACAGAATGAGAGGGTTTACACAAGAGCCCAGATTGCAAAATCCAAAGCCTCCTGACTTTAAACAGGAGCACTGAACCATCCACACTCTTTTCTAGTTAAATCGAAATACTAATCAGCAGATGAAAACTCTTGCACGTTACAGCAATCCAGCTAATTTCTTATTTTGAAATTTTTTTTCTAAATACAGATTTGATAGCAGAATATCAGTAGGACCTGGAAATATGATGGAATCCCACACTAGGACTCAATTATGCCACTGATTATTCAAGTCAAGTCAAGTCAAGTTTATTTGTCACATACACATACGAAATGTGCATTTTAGGACAACCAGTGATTTGCAATATTCCTAGGTATTACTTGGTAAGTTCTGGGGAACATGGATAGATGACATTTTAGGTCGAGAATCTACTTCAGTGACGTTCCCCAGAAATGCTGCCCCAGACCTGCTTAGTTACTCCAGTACTTTGTGTCCTTTTGTGTATTCACCAGCATCTGCAGTTTATTGTTTCTGCTAAAGGGTGGATCATGGGCTAGCTGGATAAACAGAAGAGGATGGAAGGGAAACGTGAATCAGCTGATGAGGTTGGTTAGAATGGCTTATTTCTGTGTGTTGCAAATCCAAAACAATTTATTCAATTCCAAAACCCATCTTGTAACCCAACTTTGTAGGCAGGAACTGCAGATGCTGGTTTACACTGAAGGTAGACACAAAAAGTTTGTTAGGCAGCAACTGGAGAAAAGGAACAGGTGGCATTTTGGGTCGAGACGCTTGTTCAGACTGGTAACCCAACCTGTCAAGCTTGTCAGCTGGATCTTCTGTTCATCATTCTGTTTTATGTTCATGAAGGGGTGACAGGAGCAGCCATGCTTGTGAATTTTGCTGCATTATTGTCATGTGCACCAAGATACAATGAGAAACCAAGTCTGTGTGCTATCCAGTCAAATACTATACGTATGCTAAACATAAAATGCTGGAGGAACTCAGCGGGTCAGAAAGCATCTGGAGAGGAAATGGACAGACACATGTTTTGTGTTGGACCCCATTTTGAGTAAAAAAAGGGGCCCTGACCTGAAACATCATCTGCTCATTTCCTTCATAAATGTTGGACCTGCTGAGTTCCTCCAGCACTTTGTGTTTTGCTTAAGATACCAGCACTGGAAGCATGAGTCTCTACACTATACACGTGGCCAACCAACCCATACACAAGTTCCATAGGCAGTGTAAAGAAGAAAAACTCCTGAGTACACAATACGAGTAAATTCTATTCCTAAGGATAGACACAGCATGTTGAAGTAACTCTGCGGGTCGGGGAACATCTCTGGAAAAAGGAACAGGTGACGTTTTGGGTCACAACTCTTCTTCAGACCCTATCCCTAAGGATCCTCTCTAGAGCTTCCATACCATTGAGGTGAGCCTCACCAACCAATAATTTCCAGCATCATCCCTTTTTTCCTACTTAAGTAAAGGAACAACATTGGCTAGTCTCCATTATTCATTGTTCATTATTGCAGAGTTAACTGATTTCTTTTTCCACAGATGCTGCATGACTGGGTGAGTTCTTCCACCATCTCTGGTTTTGGTCCTGCTGGGGCAGATGAGGTTCTGTTGGTAAAATGGGGCAACAGGACAATATGTTCTAACAGCTTCCACATTAAATATAAAGTGTTTTAAAAATGGAAACTAACATCGTCAGACCTTCAGCAAGAAACTGCAGATGCTGGTTTACACCATAGGTGGTCACAAAATGACGAAATAACTCAGCGGGTCCGGCAGCATCTCTGGAGAGAAGGAATAGGTGACGTTTTGGGTTGTGACTGAAACATCACCTATTCCTTTACTTTTCCTATTCTCCTGAGATGCTGGCTGACCCACTGAGTTACTCCAGCATTTTGTGTCTACAATATCACCATTGTGTGCATGAGTGCAAAGCATGGATGACTACTACTTCTGCTCCTGTATTTTTTTTTTAAATTTCTGCTCTCAGAAGGTGAGAAGGTAAAATTAAAAAATGTACCTCGTATTTTTGGTTTCAGTTTAAATTTGCAGGAGATACAGTCCATGCCTCAAAGTGATAACAAGGCTAGTCCAGGTTGTCAACACTGGACTCCTTGCATAAATGGGGCAAAACAACCTAAGAACAAAAAAAAGCAGAGACAAAGATGCCAGACAATACACAAAAGGACACAAAGTTCTGGAGTAAATCAATAGGTCAGGCAACATCTCTGGAGATCGTGGAAGAGTGACATTTCAGTTCAAGACCCTTCAATGATTCTCCAGAGATGCTTCCTGACCTGCTGTGTTACTACAACAATTTGTTTCCATTTAAGCCTCAAAAACCAGAGGTAGTTCAAAGCTGCCTTTGCATTGTTCTGCTTAGAATGCTTGGCACTAGAATTTACAGGCTTCCCATTGAAAGCACCTTTATCTCAGTTTTGTTGCTGGAAGACAGAGGGTGCATGATGCCTTTGTTCCTGGAAATACCATCCCACCATTGTCGGCTTGTGGGTGTGTGCGCGACATAGAGGCTTTTGTACTTTTCGTAGATCAAATGCTGCGGCAGTTGATTGTAAAATACTCTGTTGCTTTGGCAACATAGAGCTCGCCAAGGCTAAACCCAATATTAGGCTATTCATGAACTCGATGTGAAGTTTTAGACCTTGCACTGGTGATGGGAGGTGACTAAAGTAGAAAGCAGATAGCTTTATTGTTAAACGCAGCATTTGGCGTTTCCTCGGGAAGAAGAGCTTGCATATTTGGATAGGTGGATGAATGATGCACAAAATCATGAGAGGAATAGGTGCACAAAGTCCCTTGCCCAGAGCAAATGGAATCGAGAACCAGAGACCATAGGTTTAAAGTTAGGAGGGGAAAAGATTTCATAGGAACCTTTTCAGCAAAGGGAGGCGGGTTTATGGAATGAGCTGCTGGAGGAGATAGTTGAGGCAGGTACTATCACAACATTTAAGAAACATTCAAGTACTTAAGGATTGGACAGGCTTAGAGGGATATGGGACAAACGTAGGCTGGTCAGCGGGTGTTGGCAGGATGGGGTGAAGGGTCTGTTTCCGTGTTGTATGGCTATCTAAAATGATTCAAATTGTTCTCCTGTTCATATTCCTCCTATGTTCTGAGACTGTTCCTCAGTTCCGAAGAGCGACTTCTGAGCTTAATTGCTCAGCAAAATGCTTACCCCCAACTTTTCATAATATGCTTTCCAATTATCACTAACAGTGCCTCAGAGTATATTGGATTAATCTCCCAGGTTAATCACTTCTCTGCACAAAAACAAGACTTCTATTGATATCACGTCTCTCGAGGCTTCAAGTTGTGTTACAACACTTCAATGCCAATGTTGTATGTATGCCATCTGTAGTCTCATGGAACGTAGGAGACCTGGCAACCAATTTGCACACAGCAAGCTCCCAAAAATGTGATAATCACCAGAAAATCTGTTTTTGTAATGTTAAAAGAGGAATAAACATTTTTATTGGAATAAGCGAACTGCTCTCCTCTGAATGAATGCAAATGGTGCCTCGTGTCTCTGGCGAGAGTGGATGGAATGTACATTTAATAACCAATTCAAAGAACAGGTCCTATAACAAAGGGTACATCCCTTGAGGATTACACTGGATACTTTCCAAGAATCTGGAAGCTACTTCAATCTACAACCTTCTGAGCAAGAGATGAGCATCTGATCATCGAGTTAGGGTGACACTCCCAATGGTAAAGATGGCTTGACCATCATGCCCTGTTTCTTTCCAAAAATACGACTTAGGGAATCACATCCATGCACCTCAAATGGTTCATGGGAGTTTAGTTTTGGAATGTGAAGGGGAGTTAAAATGGTTAGTAACCGCGAGATCCAGTAGACCTCGGCAGACCGACCACAAGTGTCCAGCGAAACGTCGCCAAGTTTACGCTTACTCTCGCTGATGAAAAGTAGGCCACATCAGAAACACTGGATACAGTAGATGGAGTTAGAAGAGGTGTGCACAAACCTTGGTCTCATATGGAAGGACTACTGGTGTCCCTGGATGATGTGAGGTAAGAGGTATCAGGACAGGTGTTCCAACACATGTGGATGCAGGGGAAAGTACCTGGGGAGGGATGGTTTGGGTGGGAAGGGATGAATGTACTGAGGAGTTGCGGAGAGAGCAGTCTCAGAAGAAAGCGGAAGGTGTGGGGAAGGGTAGTGACTGGTGGTGGGATCATGTTGAAGGCCGTGGAAACGACGGAGAATGATGCATTGAATGCGGAAACTTGTGGGGTGGAAAGTAAGGACCAGGGGAACTCTATCTTTATTGGGGGGGAGGGGAAAACGAGAACAGGACTACAGGCCACTGAGGAGATGCAGGTGAGAGATCCATCTATGACAACAGGGGGAATAATATTTATTAAAGAGGACATTTCAGAAATTGAGAGTAGGGGGATAGAGTATTTGCAAGAAGCAGGGTGTGAGGATGTGCGGTTGTGACCCTATGACCTGGGCATGTCTCCCTCCTCCAATCGCCCCACTCTATCCTCAGTCCCACCCCCCTACTTCCGCCTCTGATGGAGTGGAGGACATTTGTTGCTGCCCTACATGCCAGGAGGCATAATAGGCAGTAATTAAAGGGCCTGTCCCACTTATGTGTCCTTGGCACGCAAATGAAGCGACCTCATGGTCACGTTGAGCCGCGACGGTCCCGCGAAGGTCGGGCGCGATTTCATGCGTACGCACAGCCATCTGGAGCGCGTGACGTCATTTGAAGATGGAGTAACTCAGCGGGACCGGCAGCATCTCTGGAGAGAAGCAATGGGTGTGGTTGCGTGTCGAGACTCTTCTTCAGTCTAAAAAGAAGGGTCTTGACCTGAAACTTCACCCATTGCTTCTCTCCAGAGATGCTGCCGGTCCCGCTGATTTACTCCTGCATTTTGTGTCTATCTTCAATTTTCTTGGCCCCGCTCTGGGAGTAGAAGTGGGGGCGGATCCGGACCGCAACAGCCGTGAGCCCCAGGCCGAGTTCGGCGATCGTTTGCCTGCTTCTGCTGCTGTTGAAGGTGAGACCTTGCGTCGTGCCAGGGTCTTGGGCCTGTCTCACTTTGGCCGTCAATTCCGCGACAGGCCTTTGGCGCGCGAAGATTCCGTTCGCTACAATAATTTTGGAGCCCCGCGCGATGTCGCGCACAACTACGTACCCCTCCACGTTTCTCAGTGGGACCGGCCACGCGCAGCCATACGATGCCCGTGCGCCTCAACGCGACCATGAGGTACCGTAATCTGCGTGCCAAGGACACGTAAGTGGGACAGGCCCTTAAGTAAGTTTAAGTCGACCTCTATCATTTCAGGAGTTTCAAGTTTTGTGGAGCTGATCACAAATGAAAGCGTTCCCTCCCCTCTCAACCCCCACCCCCCACAAAGGTAGATAAAGTCATTGTATTATTGCACGAGTGAAAGCCCTGGCTACGATTAGTTTCATGTTACACTCAGGACAGACCAACATTGTTTGTGTTGCCACGTGCCCCCAGATCCTCATGTCCCGTTACGCCAATGAGTGACGGTGCACAATAATCCCCCTGGTTACTCCCCAATGACAACAGTTTACAAACAACAATGAAACTGATCCTCTGACACTCAGTTGCTTTGGTGGCTGCCAAATGCAACACTTCTCGTCAAGGATACAATCGAGCAGTGCCCATAAGCAGCAAGTTACACAGATGCTGTAATCCTGCACTGGGGTAGAGATGAGACACAGGAAAGAGGGGGGGGGGGGGGGGGGGGGGGGGGGGTGGGGGGGGGGGGGGGAAGAGGTTGTTACCTAAAGTTGGTGAATTCAATTTTTCCATACTACTCTAAACTGATATTGAATTTTAAAACAAATTTCTGAGGCAATTATACTTGTTAAATTGACATTTTTAGCCACACAGGCTGTGAAGAAAGAGGTGACCATTCAAAACTTATTCCGACTCAAAAACACAAAGTGCAACATTTTCAGTTGATTTATTTCGGTGCTAATCATTTTGTTGATTCTTTTGATTCTACTGGAAAGTGACCTCCAGAGTTAACGCCTGCCATTATCTACACACATGTGCAATCTGGAAGTTCACAATTCACAAGTTATAGGAGTAGAATTAGTCCATTGAGTTTACTCCACCATTATACCATGGCTGATCTCGGCCACCTAGTCCCATTTTCCTGCCTTCTCCCCATAATCCTTGACACCCGTTCTAATCAAGAATTTGTCTATCTCTGCATTAAAAATATCCACTCACTTGGCCTTCACAGCCCTCTGTGACAATGAGTTCCACAAATTAACTATCCTCTGACTAAAGAAGTTCCTCCTCAACTCCTTTCTAAAAGAGCGCCCTTTAATTCTGAGGCTATGACCTCTGGTCCTGGACTCTCCCACCAGTGGAAACATCTTTTCCACATCCACCACATCTATGCCTTTCTATATTCTGTAAGTTTCAATGAGGTCCCCCCTCAACCTTCTAAACTCCAAAGAGTAAAGGCCTAATGCTGTCAAGCACTCATCATATGCGAACCCACTCATTAATGGCATCAGGACTGGAAGTTGTAGCCTAATTTTCTCTACCATAATATTGATCAGTGTTGGCCCACCATCGTTCTCGTTGCAATTTCCTTATCAGGCTTACAATTCTCTCCATTTTCATTTCAACATGGAGAGCTGGAGATAATAAGCAACTGAATCATTGTCACCAGTTTTAAACCATTCACTGAACTCAATTTTACCACCACTGTATGAACTCAACATTATTATACTACAGTACAGACCAGTGGATCATAGATGAAGATTATATGAAGATCCGTGTCTTGGGGGTGAAGATGAGATTTTAGAAAAACATAAGATTTTCAGGCAAATGAGCAAGTTATTTACGTTCAAGGAGACTTGTGAGTTGATCGTTTCAATTAAGCAATTTGAAATAAGGACATGACGTGGATAGAAGTGTTGTGATCGCATAATTAGGCATCAAGGGGTTTCTCTTTTCACACAGGGTCACTGACCTTTGGAGAAATTCTTGGCTCCGTCAGTGAAAGCAGAAATCAACAGGGAAATCAACACTTCGTTGAAGGAAGATGATATCACATCACACTAAAACTCGTTGGAAATTTAGTTCCTGGCTAGTGTTGTCAACTGGAAGCTGTTTTTTTTTTTTTGTTTCAGGTCATATCTAGGAACGAGGTGGGATTTCTCAGAATTCATTTTCCTGGGATTTAGCTCAACATTCCTGTGTAGCGGCGCCTGCTAGCACACGCAGATATCGAACCCGGCGTTCGGAAGCCGCAGTCACGTGACTCGGGAGGGGCTGTTGTTTTACCGCGGTTTTTACTTTGCGCGCGTTAGTTCAGCGCTGACCACCGTTGTGGGCAGACGTGTCTGAAAAGCCTGTATGCCGGATATCGAACTTTTGAATAAAGATTTGTTGGAAACTCCAGTAGTCCTTTCTCAGACCACTAAACCTGCACCTTTTCACCTGACCGTACCTCTCTCAGGAATGACATGGACACTGCAAGTGTCTGTGGGAATGGGTAACTAAGTTATCGTTTGCCGGTTTTGATGGTTGACCGGTTCATTCTATTTCTCATTTAAGCCCCAAACGCTGATGAGGTGCTGCATTGCCAGAGATGCTGAGTCTCAGTTGAGAAATTAATCCAATTTCCCTCTGATGGAAAGAACACATTGCATTTCGTTGTCTCTGTACTGTACACTGACAATGACAATTAAAATTGAATCTGAATCTGAACACATCCCATTGCAGAATCAGTCTGAACAAGGGTCCCAACCCGCAACATCACCAATCCATGCTCTCCAGAGATGCTGCTTGACCCACTAAGTTAACTCAGTGCTTTGTGACTTTCATTGTTTAGATTGCAGAGGTAATATACAAAACTAATCCTCAAAGTCATGGTCAATATTTATCCTCCAATTTATGTAATAGGATTATTTGCTCGGTAATGTGTATAATTAATTGGAGTGTTATCTTCATTGGGAAAGTTACTGTTCTTCAAAAACTACATAAAAGGGTAGAAACACCCTGGGATATATAGTAACAAAGTCAAATAATTATTTTATTTTTCCAAACTAGAGTTAAGATTGCAATTACCAGGGCAAGATTGAGAACAGAGATGGAGAGCAGGAACACTGCTTTGGGAGGCTGTGCAATGTCCTTAGAAATATATACTGCACAGAGCTAAACAGAATCAAGAAAAGGGACTCACACATTAAACGATATCTAAATAACTGAGCATGAGGCATCTCCTGTACTGCCATTGAACCTGCAACATTCTTAAGGGCCTGTCCCACTGTGGCGACCCAATTGGCGAGTTTAGAAGAGTTTAGGAGAGTTTGAAAAAATGTCATATTGAAGACCTCCTTCGACTATGTAGAAGACTAGCTACGACTAACTTCGGGAAAATTGGACGCCGAATAGTGGAGAGTGAAGATGACCTGCTTCGATTTCTTTCAACCTCCCTTCGACTATGATGAAGACTATCTACGACTACCTTCGACTGCCCTCGATTACCTACGACTAACATGCCGACCTACTACGTATAAACCTACGAGTAAAAAAAAAGTAACGATTTTTTTCCATGGCGACCTTTTTTTACTCGCCGGCATTTTTCAACATGTTACCTAGCTGAGTCCTCGAGTACACGGGGACTACTCGCGAGTGTGTGAATAAAAGGGTATCTGATATTACAAGATGCCGAGGAAGTAAAAATGTTACGATTCTCTGTCGGAACTTTATCAATCTGTTTCTAATTCACGTCTGCCAGATTCTTCCCAGGGTAGTTTGAAATGTTTAATTATGTTGTTGCTGTAATTGGTAACGACCTCTGATACACTGTTGTGTGCAGCTTGTAAAACTTGGATCTGATCATATACTGTATTTACAGTCACCATCCTGCTACTTACAAGATGCTGCTATGCTGCTGAAGCAGCCTGTGGAATTAGCTCAGTCCGAAAGATGAGGATAGTGAGATGGAACACCAACACAGTGCAACTAATCATACAACCTGTATGATGTGTGACTAACACTGCTGTTCTAATATAGGACTCTCTGGTTTCAAAACCTGGCAAGAGTGAAGATTGAATCGAGCAAGAGTTCTGGCTTTCAGCAAAATGCTGTTCTTTTATGAACTATCTAAAATTGACAGATTCTTTTTAACAGTTTTTTTGCATTGGCAAAATCAGCAGCTAAAATGAAAATCCACAATACTGCAGGTGCGGGAAAACTGAAATAAAAAACAGACAATGTTGGGATTCACTAGATCAGGCAGCATCTGCGGAAAGATATATTGTTAACATTGCAACTCTGACAGAAGGTTGCAGACCTGAAATGTTGACCATTTTTACTTTCAGCTTGACCAGCTGAATTTTTCCAACATTTTCAAACATTAGCAGTTACTTTGCTTACTTAGGTCATTGTCCCACAGACAGAACTGAGATTAATGACCATTGAAGTTGGTGGCATTGATTGGGAGATAACAGGGCGAACAGCCTGGCCTGATTCAGGGTCTTCACTAGAATCACTGACTTACATCTTTTGCCTGCACAGGTTCTGCTTGACAAACTGAGTTCATACTGTCAGTCATACAGCATGGGATCAGGCCTGTCAGCCCAACTTGCCCACGCCGACCAACATGCATCACCTGCCAATGATCAGCCATGATCATGTTGAATGGCGGTGCAGGCTCGAAGGGCCGAATGGCCTACTCCTGCATCTATCTATCTATCTATCTATCTATCTATCTATCTATCTATCTATCTATCTATCTATCTATCTATCTATCTATCTATCTATCTATCTATCTATCTATCTATCTATCTATCTATCTATCTATCTATCTATCTATCTATCTATCTATCTATCTATCTATCTATCTATCTATCTATCTATCTATCTATCTATCTATCTCCCACCCACCCACCTACCTGCCGTTGGCCCATATCCCTCTAAACTAATCCTTTGTATGTGTCCAAATGTTTTTTAAACGATGTGATATTAAGTTCTTCCAGCATTCAGTTTTTATTTGTTCTGAGAACACCTTGTACTTTGAACAGCACTGGGGATATTTTGAAACAATCTTAACAGACACGCAGATTGTTAATTGAACAGAAATATCAAAAACTTATTTCTTTTTGCTTTGACTTTTGATTCGATTCCCCTTTTCCCACTTCAGCCACTAACCTCACTGTCTCTCTATAAGTGCTGACCAGTCTGCTATGCCATGAACCTCATTTCCCCAAAGCAAACCAAATTTGTCATACATTGCAAAACATACTTGATTAATACATTACGATTATGATTATGATACTAATAAACTGATCGCTGTCAAAACGGTGCCACAGATCATCACTAATGAATCATCCTGGCAACTTGTTTACAATCATAATCATGCTAATGGCCTCTAATTGCCTGTTCCTAACTCCTTGTCATTTTTAAACATCGGTACATAATGACCCTCCCTTGAGACACAGAAAACAATTTCTAACCCAATCGTTCTGCTAGATTTGTCAACCAAACCTCAAATTTCTTTGAACTCCTTTTAAGGTCGTGATAGGTCCTTTTGGCCCATCATGTCTTCTCTGCCATTCAATCATGGCTGATCTATCTCTCTTAACCCCTTTAGACTGAACTCTATGAGGATCGCTAGTCCATTCTGTTTTAAGGGCCCTTGATTCTTCGCAAGACATAGTATGTCCCTTTGACACTTACAGATCATTAATTACATTCATTGTAACGAAAGACAAGTCAAAACTTGCAATTGTTATTGGAATCCCCTCCACCATTCTGGGAGCTTATCTACCCTAAAGTATCATTCAAATGCCATGCGCAATTCTCCTTGGATTTTTATCATTGTTATAAAATACATTAGTATTGGGACACCACAGTGGCGCAGTGGTAGAGTTTCTGCATTACAGCACCAGAGTCCCGGGTTCGATACTGACTATGGGTGCTGTCTGTATGGAGTTTGTACGTTCTCTCAGTGGGTTTTCTCAGGGTGCTCTAGTTTACTCCCACACTCCAAAATCATACAGGTTTGTAGGTTAATTGGCTTCAGTAAAGATTGCAAATTGCCACCAGTGTAGGATGATGCTGGTGCACGGGGTGATAGCTGCTCGGCGTGGACTTGGTGGACCAAGGGCCTGTTTCCACGCCGTATTTCTAAACTAAACTGGTGCTGAATTTATCTGAAAGTCTTCCCAACAGTGACTATGTTTCAGAAGTACTTCATTGACTGTAAAGTGCTTAATAGGGATGTGAAAGATGATATTTCAAACCAACTTTTTTTCTAGAGATACAGCATGGAAACAGCATTGACAGCACTGTAGCTTCTGATGCCCTCTACTGAGCCCTGAACCCTTCTTTAATTTCCTGAATGTTATTTGATTTTAATGTGAAAGCATTTTGCTTTGGGTCTTTCACATGGTCAGCCACCCATTTATGCTTGATTTTGCAATAGGTCAAAGCACACAGCATCATTCAGCTGTTCCACAAACGACTGCTGTTGAAATCCTACTTGTGACTCAGCCCCTCTCTGATCTCTGACCAAGCATGACTTAAGTCAGAGATGAACTGGAGGTCTAACTGATGCACCTCTCTGTACTGCCCGTTGAATTCACCACTGAGTCAAGAGGAGGAGCACAAACGGTGTGGGGAAGGCGGTAGTCACAAGAAAGGAGGAGGGATAAACAGATATTACTTGAAATTGGAAAATTCAATATTTATATTGTTAGGTTGTAAGCTGCCGAAGCGGAATGCGAGGTACATGTAATCTCACACTGGCAATGGAGGAGGCAACTTTAAGAACATCAGTGCAAGAGCCATGGGCAAGGTGTGAATTTTCCCATATGGGGGATTATTAAAATATCAGAAACAAAGGTTGGATGAAAAGGAAGTGAATAAACTGCTGAATAAGAAAAACTATGCGAGGACAGGGGAGAGAGAGAATGGGACTGATATGGGGTAGCCATTCAGAGAGTTGTTCAGGTTATGATGGGCTGAATGGCTTTGACAGTGCTGTGCAGTTCTGTGAAACATGATTGCTTTGCTTTATTGAGGGACTGCATTCAGGGACAAAGCTCAGCCAATCAATAATCGGTTCCGCACAGTGAATGATAAAAGTGTTTCCAATTGTTGACCTCAGTAAAAAACATTGTCACGTGTTCGCTCTCCAAATGCCAAATAAGACTGTCATCATTCCTTTAAAATAAATGGCCTTGAAACTAAGTGTATTACAAATTGCCAGGCAACTGAGATAAGCAAACGGTTCCCTTGGCAACAAGAACACATTTTGGAAATAAAACCACAGAATATGATTTTTCCATAGTTCCTTTAAAAAAAAATCAATTTGTACTACTTTGCTTTGTCATTCACACCACAGCCTTCAACCACACACTTAGTGCAGCTACATCCAAATGTTAAAACCATAAAGACAACTCTGCAAGACTTCTAATTTGTGATGCAATTGGATTATATTACACAGTGGGCTGGAACAGTGGGACCTGGGTATGAATCCAGACCAGATCTCCACACTCCCAGAAATGTCAGAGTTCAAAATGAAGTCAGGCTCAATGAAGTTCCTTTTGCACAAGCTTGTTACATGCATTAGTTACAGATAAACTGCCCAGGCTAAGTATGAGCACAGTAATGTACAGACTAATGCTCCCTCTGCAGGGACTGTGCTCTTATGTTAAACTTACTCAAATCGTTCTCTGGGATCTTATTGGTATGAAGTGCCGATATGGCTGGATTTTAAACCGGTGGCTCTCTTCTATCACACTAATCTCCTGAATCAGAAAGCTGCGGGTTCAAGCCATGAGTGATCTAGACTCAGGAAGCCCCTCTACTGAGGGACTACTATACTGCTAGCAATGTTACAACATTTTGAGATTTTAAAAATCGAGTCTGCAATTTATCCCATCAGATAAAGCATAAAAAGAAGTTTAATTTGACACCTAATTCACTTTCATATCTTCAGTATTAAAAAAGTTATGGCCATTTTCCTCAACTTTTCAATGTTGGCATTGTGAACTACAAGATTTTGCTCTTCAAACCACGCATGACATGCCTTTCTGCCCAACTACTTTCCCCATTAAGAATGTCCTGTAGAAGTTTGGAGTAGTCCAAATTCAGATAATCTCTGCGAATGCCGTCTAAATCAGACTCTTTTGCTGGGCATTTGGATTGACAATTTTGCATTTTTTCTTCTGAGACATCTGTTTAAAATGTAAAGGAAAAAAAACACTGAACAGCATTAACAGAAACAAGTTATTATTTGCAGTTTTAGAAAAAAGGTAGAAATTATAAAGTTAAACGCTAAAACAAATAGTAAATACCCAACAAAAAATTCATATTCATCAGTTACATCAAATCAATTAAATTCATCTAATCAATTAAATTAATCTAAATTCAATTACTAGATCTAAACATTTATCCATTTCTTAAGAAAAGGATATATTTTTTTAAATAGCCTAAGTATCCAAATAACAAACTAATCCCATTCACACAAGAATTCACAATATAACATGATTTTTAAATCTCACTGTCATGAACTTATATGCCAGATGGAAGGAATTTAATGTTTAATTCCCATAAATTAATCTAGAAACATCCTCAATATAAACAAAATCATTATTTTTTGCACAATACTTGTGGCTAAAATTGTTGTGAATATCTAGTATAAAAATATTGACTATGGATAGACAATTACACAAAATATAGACGATTTAGATGCTCTTACGACATGATTGTCCAAAAAAACTGAGGATTTAAATCATCTTGCGAGTGGGTGTTTCTGGAATGCGATCGATTGTAACATTGCCTTTGCCTTGAATTTTAACCCCATATCGGCAGGAAAGAAATGGCCGAATCGCTTGGGGCCCAAATAACATTTCCGCATCATAAAATTAGATTAAAGCTGTAAATGACGTGTGACTGATGACAATAGATCATTAGATCAAACATAGCTTTAATCACTGTTGTACAAGCACAGCATGGAAGCTGTCAGCCGTTGGGACCTCGTGCAACATCTGCTGACTGTAGGAGGAGGAGAGTGCTGTTATAGCTCTGGTGATGGGGTGGAGTTAGTAAAGCTAGCAACATGTGGTTAGTGGCTGAACAGCATCAATCTACATCCTTCCCCTTTTAGAAAGAAACACACTCATCAAACAATGGGGTGGCATTCCCCATATCTGTCCGGGGGTCGACTCACACGGCCTGAGCGCGTGCGAACCAATTCCTCCCCCCCTCATCGAGAAAAGGAGAATGAAGACCAGGAGGCGAGGACGCCGCCGAACCCGTCTGTGGAGACCGAAAAGGAGAAGAGTTTACGGGCGAAGCCCTGTTGTTAGTAGTAAATTTGAGCCGCGGAGGGGTGGGAGACATGCGGGAGCAAGGGGAGGACGCAGGAGATGGCGACTGGAACTGGAGTGGAAGAGTATATGGACCAGTGGATGATGGTCGCGGCTCTTTCACAGCAAGAAGATGTTGTCTGCTTCTGCGGTAAACAGTTCCATCACAATCAACAATGTACGACCGTGGCTCGTCAGTCGAGTTTATCACAGTGGCCAAGCGGGAGTGACCAGTCGTGGTGTGAAGGTGGATGACCTGCCCAGGCAGTAGAGGCTGGAGCGGTTTGCTAGAACGGTCATGGGACCGCTCCTGTATGTCTTTCTTCTCCTGGAGGTGTCTCTAGACGTTAGCGGGTTTGAGCACTCGGGAGGATCAGCTGTTGTTGTGCAATGGGAATCGGAGATCTTGTCAAGCGAGACATCAAGCGTTGAGCCGGCGAGCCCAGGGCACCATCCCGGGCAATGTTCCGAAGATTCAGCAGGTCCAGGTAAATGTCCGAATGTGAAATACGTGCATGCTCCAGCAAGTGCTTTGCGCTTCTGACGGCGCGTTCAGCGAGTGCTTTGCGCTTCTGACGGCGCGTTCAGCGAGTCCGTTGCTCTGTGGATACACGGGACTGCTTGTGATGTGCTGAAAGTTCCATCGATCAGCAAAAAGCTTGAGCGTGTGGCTGCTGAACTGGGGGCCATTGTCGGTTTGCAAGCATACCGGAGCCCCATAGGCAGAGAAGTGTCGTTTCATCTTCCGTATGACAGACTCGGACGTGAGGAAATGCAGCTGGTCGATCTCTAACCAATTGGAGAAAGAGTCGACGAGAACGAGATAGTGTTTGCCGCACCACTCGAAGATGTCTGCCGCCAGCGACGTCCAGGGCAGTGCTGGCGGGGGTTGTTGTCGGAGCGGTTGTCGCTGCGGATGTGGGGCAAGGCTGTTGCAGGCGGAGCATGAGGCTACGCGATCCTGGATATATTTCGTCATCCCTGGCCAGTAAAAGAGCTCGCGTGACGTCAGCTCCGGGGTGTCCGCTATGTGCCTTCACAAAATACTCGTCTCTTAGCGACGAGGGCACCACCACTTTGTGGCCCTTGACGATGACACCATCTTGCACAACCAGTTCATCACGGACGAGGAAGAATGGCTGCACCGCCATGGGCGTGTTGGATATCTTGTCAGGCCACCCTGTCTTGATAACGGACGATAGGACTTGAAGTGTTTCATCGGCAGCAGTGTGTGTAGCCAGGGTTCGCAGCTGTCTGCTGGAGACGAAGTCGACACCAAGGACCGTGAAGCTTTCTCGCTCGTGTGGGTGTTGTTCGCAGGAAGCCCGTGGGGTGCGAGAGAGGGCATCGGCGAGGTGCTTGTCTTTGCCCTTCTTGCCCTTATATGTGAAATACACGACTTACCTTTTGTTTTGTCCTGATATTATGATCCGTCACATTGTAGGCGTTGATGGCATTCAAAGTCGCTTTTTACTTTTAATCCAACTATTAAATTGTCCAGCGATTTTTTAATTAAAAAAGCCGGGAACGGAAGTCCGATCCATTTTTCTTCATGGACTAGCAGCCTGAGGAAATCCCTCTCCGACAAGCGAGACAAACCTGCATTTTAATCCCGCCCCCCCCCCCTCCCTCAAAGCCGCCAAAGTCATGCACACGGCCAGTGGCAGAACTGCAGCGCCGCTGAAGGTAGGTTTTGTAACATCGCTAATATTGCAGAGGCGTTCACCTTTCAGTTTAGTTTCGAGATACAGGATAGAAATAGGCACTTCAGCCAACCCAGTCCGCTTTGACCAGCGATCCCCATACACTAGTTCTATCCTACACCCTAGGGAAAATTTACAGGTCAATTAGCCTACAAACCTGCACATCTTTCTAATGTGGGAGGAAACCGGAGCATCTGGAAAAAACCCCACGGGGGGGGAAGGTACAAATTTTGCACAAACAGCAGCCGTAGTCAGGATTGAACCTGGGTCCCTAGTGCGGTGAGGCAGCAACTCTACCTTTGCACCACTGTACCGCTCTGTTGAATCGGATCAAACCCAGGTTTTTGGTGGTGTGAGGCAGTGGCTCTACAAGCTGCGCCATGGTGTTGCCCTTTCAGTTGGGACATTGTGCAGAGACCCCATCTGTCCCTTGTGGTAAAAGTAAAAAAACTTCATAAGGTCAAGTGGATCATTTAATTCTGTATCCCAGCCAACATTTATCTGTAAATCAATACCTTGTAAAATATGAAAGACTGATTATGGTCGCTGTGACTTCTACTGAGATTTAGTTTAGTTCAGAGATACAGCGCCGAAACAGGCCTTCCGACTCGCTGACCTGCGATCCCCACACACTAATGGGCCTGTCCCACTTAGGCGATTTCTCAGGCGACTGTCAGAGTGGAACCCACACACACACACACATCGCTTCCTTCACCAGCCCGTTATGCAGGCGGGGGATAGGGTAAGCAGGGGGAGCGCTGTCTGAGTGAAATTAACATGGTGCAAAGCCAATATGATACAGGCACACACCATGATGAACAGGAAGGTTGGCGCTGTAAGTAAGACGGTGAAAGCACAGTGTACGGGAAGGGTCACACAAGTTTATTTTCTCTCTTTCCACTAACTGGTGTACTCATTCATGGTATGATTGCACTCAGGGCCGGATTTACCTATAAACTAGACAAGCTTAAGCTTAGGGCCTCGAGGTCTAGGGGGGCCTCCGGCCAAGGCAGGACACGTACCGTTCAACTCTGTGCGGGCCCCCCTCTCTATCTCTCTCTCCCTCTCTCTCCTTCTCCCCCCCCCCCGCTATCCGTGTCCGGGCCGCCGGGCTCCACTCGCTCCTCATCCGCCGGCACGGCAGGCCGTCTTGCACATGCGCATTGCCGCGGCCTGCACGTCCACCCCCCCAAAGATCCTATAGCGGCCTGCACGTCCTCCCTCCTGCAAATGCGCACAACCACGGCCAGCACATCATCGGCCGCCCTGCGCATGCGCACTGCAATGGCAACTGGTCGGCGCTGGGCACTTTCTCCCTCGCTTTGAATTGTGGGAGATTTGGCCGCCATGGCTGTCCGGTCGCTGCCTCGCCACCAGCGCTGAAAACCAACGCGGAGGGGGCCTCACAAGTAGAACAGCTTAGGGCCTCTCTTCATCTAAATCTGGCCCTGATTGCACTTATGTGTGGCATGTCCTGCCAGGATAGTACACAAAGTTTTTTTATTGTATCTCAGTACACGTGGCAATAATAAGCTAGAACCAATAACTGTATTAACACTCTCTCTATTAACTAGATGTCCAGAGGATACAATAAGGTGCTGGGTAATTGCAAGCTTATCATTGCCTCCAGCCCCTCTTGTTCCAAATTGTTCCTTTCACAGAGAAAACATTAGGAATCCATGTGAGGGAAGAACAAGTCCTAGCTCCAAGCAAATCTATAAACAGAGATTACAAAATCTATCAACATTTAGAAGCTTGGTGCCTCTCTGTTCACATCTTTCCTTATTTCACATCAAACAGAGAATGATTGTGTAACAGCTCCATCTACTGCCATCACATGAACCACCATAAAATTATGCTTTTCAATTTAGCTTGTGTTCAAATGTTAATCGTACTTACCTGTAACAACAACTTTTCAACAGCATTGTAGGAAAATGTTTGGGTTGACTTACTTTATTTGAAGCTGTCCATGCCATTGATCTGAAGGTTTGTAGGTTAATTGGCTTGGTAAAGTGGTCGGTGTAGGCGCTGCGAGGTGGATGCCCTGCCAGCAGCGTGTTAGTTATTTCTACTTTTTTGTTTTTTTTTAGTGTGTCCAAATGTTTGTTTTAATGTCTCTTGGTGCGTCTTGTGTGGGGGGTGGTGAGGGGAGGAACCCGCTTTCAGTCGCCTCCTCCACGGAGTGGCAACTTTTTCCATGTTGCGTCCCTCGCGGCCTAACACCATGGATTGGAACGGCCTTTCCTGGAGTCGGGCGCAGAGTTTCAGCAGCGGGCGCAGCGTGGACTTTTCATCGCGGAGCGGGCGAGCCCTCGCCGGGGTCGCCAGAAGGAAGTGCTCCGATCGCTGGCCCGCGGACTTTTACACCCGGAAGCTGCGGTCTGCGGAGCTTCTAGCCGCAGGCGCGGCATCCGGAGCATGGGGGTCCCTCAGTGGGGATCCCCGGAGAAGAGCTCCGATCACTGGCCCGCAGCCTATAACATCCTGAAGCTGCGGTCTGCGGAGCTTCTAGCTGCGGGCACAGCGTGGACTTACCATCTGGAGCCTGGGTTCCCTCGCCGGGGTCAACCAGAGAAGAGCTCCGACTGCCAGCCTGCGGCCTACAACATCCTGGAGCCACAGTCTCCGGTAGGAAAGCGCCGATTCTGGTCCTCCAAGCCGCGGAATGTGTTCGACCGTCCTGACAAGAGGGCCTGTACATCGGGCCATCCGTAACGGCGACTGCGGAGGTTTATGGGCCGACCGCAGGTGAACAATGGAGGAGGACTGACTGTACTTTGTGCCTTCCACCACAATGAAGAATGCTGTGGTGGATGTTTGTGTTAAATTTTATTGTGTATTGTGTGTTCTTTTTTGATTGTACCGCTGCTGGCAAATTCATTTCACTGCACTTATGTGTGTATGTGATGAATAAAACCGATTGATTGATTAATTGATGAATGTAAAATTGTCCCTGGTGGGTGTAGGATAGTGTTAATGTGTGGGGATCACTGGTCAGCGCGGACCTGTTTCTGCGCTGCATCTCTAAATTAAACTAAAGCAGGTGAGAGGGGGAAAAGTTTAAAGGAGATATATTGAGCACATTTCTATTTTACCAGAGGGTAGTTAGTGGTAGTGGAAGCACATATGATAATAACTAGAGCCAGGATTTTGCCATAAATGCCATTTCATGCCTTTTTTGATGATTTTACCAGGATAATGCCTTTTTCACGATCAAGTGCCTAAATCAGCCTTTTTATGCCATTTTGCTAAAAGGTCGTGCTATTTTCTCTAGTTGTACCGTGATTACAATGACGTTTCCTATGTTAACAAGTTAATATTAATGTTATTATAAACGTGTTAACATAGTATAACTTACAAGAAAACTTCCACCATTGGGGCGAAACTGGGGGCTCCACCGTAGGTCATTCATTCATCCGTGCCGCTGCCCGCTGGTTCAGTCTTCTCCAAGAACTGCAAATGCTGGAAAAATCAAAGGTAAACAAAAAATGCTGGAGAAACTCTGCGGGTCAGGCAGCATCTATGGAGAGGAGAATAGGCGACGTTTCCGGTCGAGACCCTTCTTCAGACTGATGTGGGGGGAGACGGGAAAAAGAAAGGAAGAGGCGGAGATAGGACTAGAAGGAGAGCTGGGGAGGGGGAGGATGGAGAAGCCAAGGGCTAACTAAAATTAGAGAAGTCAATGTTGATACCGCTGGGGTGTAGCCTACCTAAGTGAAATACCCAAGCTTGTCTCCTCACTACATTTACTGCTGGCAAATCTGTCGCATATCTGAGTTTTCTGTACAAGGCATTTATTGATGCTGGAATTCCATTGTGGAAATTGGAAAACAAACCTCTCAGAGTTTTTTTAGAGAAATACATAGAGGAACATAGACCAAGCGAATCATCATTACAGAAAAATTATGTTGACAGCAACTTCAACATTGTTGTTCAGAAAATTAGAGATGAAGTTGCATGCAACAAAATATGGATCTCAATAGATGAGACAACCAAGGCTGTGGGGAGATATGTTGCCAATGTGGTCATCCATATACTGGAGGCAGGTCAACCATCAAAGGAGTATTTGTTGACATCGGAAGTATTGGAGAAGTCAAACAGCTCAACTATTGCTCAGTTGTTTACATCTTCACTTGCTGTACTTTGGCCAGAAGGAATAAAACACGAGAATGTTCTTCTGTTTGTGACTTAAAGTTTTATTCCCCAAAATGTTGCATTTGACATGCTTAGCTCAAGGACTTCATAGAATTGCCAAGCACATACATAGCTTGTTTCCTAATGTCGATCGCCTAGTTTCCAATGTCAAGAAAATCTTCCTCAAAGCACCTTCACGTGTGCAGTTGTTCAAGGAAATAGCACCTGAGATTCCGCTACCTTCTCCGCCCGTTTTGACTAGGTGGGGTACATGGCTCTCTTGCACTCTACTATGCTGCAATTTTGAAAAGATAAAATAAATCATCAACTGTTTTGAAGAAGAATCTGCTGCAGTCAAGATCGTCAGTGAAATCATGCAGAAAAAGTCCCTCCACTGCAATCTTGTGTTTATTGCTTCCAATTTTACAAACTTCTCACAAGCTATCATTTCCCTTGAGAAACATGGCGAAACATTAGTGAATAACTTGCAGGTTTTCAACAAAGTGACTGACGATATTCGTAAAGTTCTGGCGATGTAGGTAAAGACATACAAGGAAAATGTGAGAGAGTGATTTTAGCTAACAAAGATCTTGAAGAAATAGAAAACATAGCTAAAGTTCTCAAAGATAATGCACAAGATATCGACATGAATATAGAGTCTGTAGCTTGTTTCGGGTATGCACCAGTGACCTCCGCTGAGGTGGAAAGAAGTTTTTCACAACTGAAGCGTATTCTGTCTGACAGACAGCATAGTTTAACACCAGATAATTTGAAAAAAAAAATGCTAGTAGGCAACCAGGCAACTTTGGTCATTTAATGTAGTGTACTATCATTTTTACCCATATTTTGGTGGTGGAAATAAAAGCCTTTTTATGCCTATTTTTGTCAATAAATGCATTTTTCGTGCCTTTTTGTAATTTTATTATGCCTTTTTGCCTGCCTATTTCATGGTTTTTTAGTGCCTAAACATCCTGGCTCTAATAATACCATTTAAGAGGCTTTTATATAGGCACATGATATGCAGGGAATGGAGGGATATGGATCACTTGCAGGCAGAAGGGATTATTTTAAGGAAGCACGTTGTTTGGCTATAACAATCATGTGTGGACATCCCATTCAAAGAAGCATGGAAGAATTTCAGAGCAATTTAGCTTGTTGGTACACTGGAACACTGAAGGGCACTATCTCCTGATCAAACAGATTCTGTCAACTCTTCCGTGTTAATGCTAATTTAAATCAGACTTGACATAACGGTGGCCTGTCAGCCAAACTGATCATTAATATTATTTAATCCGCCTCTATCCAACAGCAAAACATTGCGTCTGCAATTCTGACAGGAGGTTTAAGAAGCTAAGTGGAAGAGTAAACAGCTCATTGACCCTGGTTCCTTAATTGTGTCGGAAGGAATTGCAGATACTGGTTTATACCGAAGATAGACACAGAATGCTGGAGTAACTCAGCGGGTCAGGCAGCATCTCTGGAGAAAAAGAATAGGTGATGTTTCGGATAGGAACTCCTCTGCAGACTGCACACAAAATGCTGGAGTATGGGTCAGGCAGCATCCCTGAAGAAAAATATGCTCCACTCCACTCTGAAGTTTGAAGAAGGGTTCCGACAGGTTCATGGGCTCTAGGCTTTACCCGTCCTGAAGTCAACAGTCCAACCTGCACCATCTTGAGAGCTGGAGTTCAGATTGATCTCTCTCTCCTTTTGGCACATCCTCCAAACTTATATTTCCATCTGGTGGCAAGCATGATATAACACCCACAAGATGAGCCCAGCGTTACCTTGCACTATGCGAGGGGTACACCAATAGATGTTGCAAGAGGCAGTCCTTACTGAAGCTCTGCGGCTGGGTAAAGTATGCACACCACAGTACCAGCACTCAAACTGTTAGGGCCGGAATGGAGGTGGGTTAGGGACTCTAGGTGGAGGGTTAGGATGGTAGATGGGCTTCTAGGTCAGCATGGACAAGTTGGGCTGAAGGGCCTGCTTCCATGCTGTGTGACGCTGGCTCTACTGACATCACTAAATTTAAAATCCTGCACATTGTGTATGACATTTAATTAAAATGAGATGGACGATTGATGAAATACACAGACTTGCTCTTCAAAATTGGCATGCAAACTACATTTGTTTTGCAGGAATTGCAGTCTGTAAAGGGTAGGCAGATAACTGAATAAACTCAGAGCTAAGAATCAAATCAAGCAAGTCAACCTGCAAAGCATTGGCATTGCTGCCGATGTAGACAGGTGCCTGCACTAATATTTACACTGGCGTACGTAGGTGTGAACATTAGTTGAAAAGTTTGTTAATAAGTTTCAGACACGATAAACCTTCCCCACACACACAAAAACATCTATTTTCCTCTGCAAACGAACTTTGTTCTACTAATAATTGGACATCAAATATTGCTATCTTGAACAAAGATGAAAAATGGTACAATCCTAAGGGAAGGAAATATTAATCAAATTATCATGGGCATGATTTTCAAGACCTACTCAAGATCAAGTCATGGAACACCAACTGTGAACGAAGGGCTGTCTAGTTGCACTAAAGGCTTCAGGCGTTTTACACAAGTATTGAGGTTACAACTTATTGAATTTTTGTGTATGATGTGTTATCTCGGTTTATTGCATTTACAGGCCTGTTATCCTGCTGAAAATAAGAATTTAATTGTTCGGTACACATGACAATTAAACACTCTTAACTCTAGACCAGGGGTCGGGCGCTGGGGTGAGTGAGCATACACTTATCTGAAACCCAACATGGAGTATTGACCTACACATGCCTACAATCTAGGTGTGGGCTTTGTGCTTGAGAAAGTGAAGACAATGAACATTTACTAATCACCACAGCAACACGCCAACTTCCACCAATCTCAATCAACAAATTGCAGGTTACACTGACAAAGACAAACAGGACCTGTGTAATTGTTGCTATTTAAAGGAATTCTGTTCCCAATGTTTACCTGAGGGGGATTAATGTTGATGAATAACCTAATGAGAAGTGATGCAGAACAATGCAAAAGAAAGCAAGTGAAATGAAGCAAAAACTTGCACACTGTTCTAACTCGTGCGTGCTTTAGGACAGGCCCTTAGAGCTCCATCTGCCATTCACTAAGAATGTGGCTGATCGATAATATTAATTTCTTGCCGTAACTCTGTACTGCCTGAATTTCTCTGGAGAGTAAAAGGTTTCCATCTTTAATGCCCACAGCCAACTGAATCTAAACAGCTCTAATGAGATAGCAATGATCTATTCTTAAATGTTATCTGTGCTCTTAGTTTTAAGCTTTCCTGTCAAGAGAAACAACTGCTAAGCATCTATCATGCTGGCAACAAATGCTTTGCGTGTTATTATATGACACAAGTACAAGTGAGAAGTCAATATGATAATTTTTGTTCCCAGCCTGAGAGCACTGACAATCCCCTCACAGTGGAAGAGTTAGCAAGTTTGCTGATTTTTAATTAGAAAAATTAACTTGAAGCCAAGAGATTAAAATATATATTCCCTTTGAAAATATAAAATAAAAATCTGCAAACATTTGGGGTGGCACAGTGGTGCAGCGGTAGAGATACTGCTTTGCAGCACCAGGGACCCAGGTTCGATCCTGACTACAGGGGCTGTCTGTACAGAGTTTGTATTTTCTCCCCGTGACCTGCGTGGGTTTTCATCCGAAAATTGTCCCTGGTGTGTATAGATATTGTTAATGTGCAGGTATCGCTGGTTGGTGCGGACCCGGTGGACTGAAGGGCTGTATCTCTAATCTAAACTTTTGATTAGTGTAGAGAAATAGTGCCAGAATTAAAATGCCCCATTATCACATCTCAAAGCTTTGATATAGATAAAGTAAATACATTACAATGGCAGTAGACTTGTTGAATTGGTGGAAACCTAACTCAACAGAATTACCGAATGCTCAAAATATTATCCATAAGGCTTGTGCCAGGGACTAGTTTACTAATTTTGTCAGAAATTAGCCAAGCATATATTTACATCGATGAATCTCACTTACCGAATATGCAGTCGCACGAGATGATGGGAAATAAATCAATTTCATATACGGCAGATTATAAACCAACAATGTCTACTTGAAAGATCATTGCAAAAGCAAAGAATAAGCACGCAATCTAGGTTTAACTAAAATATGTATTGGCTTGAAAGCTATGGTGCTATTTATCCAACTAAGGAGGTGGAAGGAATGCCTTTTCTTCCGGACAGAGGAAGTACTTATGAGAGATAAGACTGAAATTCCCAGACATATTTTGACCGCAGGCTGGCTTCAAGTAAGTGCATTTACTTCACCCATTTGATCATGATTGAACTGGTGACACGGAGGCCCTACATTTCAAAAGGAAAAGCAGAAGGGACCACAAATATCTTATCGGGCCAAGTTCTTGGACCAGGTGAAAAGTGGAGGGAGTGCAATATTGCAAAGCATCATTCACCGACAGTCCTCTAAACATGCACAATACAAAAAAACTAAATTCCAGGAAGGCGCCAAGGAGATGCAAGAGGAGGAAATAATATTGAAGACTGTTGTGCTTCGTGTAGCAGAGGAATTTCCCGATAACAGATAGTTTTCTTTCAGATTAGTCTCACACAGTATGTTTTGGCATACTGCTTTAGTTTCACTCCCTTTCCTGACATCTGACATTTTCACAGAATCGTAGCATCGTCATGCCACCATGGGATTACTGCATTTATGATTTGTCTGATCCTCCATGGAATATGGTCCTCAGCGGATGCCCCCAGCATTCCGACTCCTAATTACCTTTGAACATTGTCTCTTCTTTGGCCATTTCAGTATTCAGTTCAGAATGGCATAGGCCAAACCAGACACAGGGCACAGATTTTCTTCCTAAAATGATATTAGTCAAGCACATGGATTTTTTACAACAATCCAGTCATTTCATGATACCAGTTTATTCTGAAACGTGAGACTTACCAATTTGCAAGTTCTACAGGAAGCTTGATGGGAATTTAACTCGTGTCTCCAGATCATTAGTCCTGGACTCAGGATTGAGAGTCCAGTAGCAACCATCATTTAGGGTATCGACCTGAAAGATCAACTATCCCTTTGCATCCACAGATGCTTCTTGATATGCTGAGTTCCTCCAGCAGTTTGTTTTTAACATCCACCATGCCACTTCCATGCAAATCTGAAGCTGTGACATTATGTTATTGTACATGATGTTAGTGAGACTGCATTTGGAGTATTGTGTTCAGTTTTGATCACCCTACTACAGGAAGGGTGTTATTAAGCTGGAAAGAGTGCAGAAACGATTGTGCAGGTTGGGCAGGTGAGGACTTTATTCCATACAGTGCAGATGGCTGATAGGTGATATTATAGAGGTATGTAAATCCATGAGGGTGAATGCACAGTCTTTTGCTCATGAACAGAGGAATCAAGAACCAAAGGACATTGTTTTAAGGTGAGAGGAGAACAATTTAATAGGAATCGAGGGGCAACATTTTCACACAGTGGGTATATGGAATGAGTTACCTGAGGAGGTAGTTGAGGCAAGTACTATAATAATAGTTAAAAGACATAGTTTAGGACAGGTTTAAAGGGAAAGGAGCCACATGCGGTCAGGTGGGCCTAGCTTAGGTGGGGCATGGGCAAGTTGGGCAGAAGGGCCTATATCCATCCTGTATGACTCCATGGTTTTCAGGTTAAGAGTGCAGCAGAGACTTCTATTGAGATTGAGTTTTTAAATGTTTTTTCAGTTAATTTATTAATGTAATGGAATGCTTGAACTTAGAGAAAACAAGACGATTTGGCTAATGTATTTGCTCAACGGGTGCATTTGTTCCAATCCATGGCTCATCAACTGTAAGGCTTATGTGCTGGGAATCTAAATCCTTTCTAGTTTCATTATCAGCAAGACCATCAAATATATTACAGACTAGACTAAGTGGGACCTGTTGGGTCCCAGCATCACACAGGAGGGTTGGTCATCCAATGCAATTTTTTGCAAGCTTTCCACCAATTCTAATATTGGTGGCCAGCTTTAGAAACCAATAGGGGGGGGGGGCTTTCTGGAGCGCTAGTATGGGCGTTGTGGGCTGAAGGGACTGGTTTCCAGAGGGCTAGTATGCAAATTGTGCGCCAAATGGATTCTTGGGCTGGCGTCTCAGTTAATCAAGCCTGTTGTGCTGGCAACTCACTCACTCACGGCTGGTGGGCTGGTAGTTGACTCACGGCTAATCCTTGAAATTCTATTTCAAGCAGGGTATAAGGTCACCAAATTCAAGTGCAGTTTCTTATCACTTCTAGCAGGGTGCAAGGCCACTGAATTCAAGTGCCTTCAAGGGAGGGGGGGGGGGGGGCTTTAGAACAAATAGACATATTTTTGCCAGCTTTAGAACCAATAGACATATTTTTGCCAGCTTTAGAACCAATAGAGACATTTTTTTGCAAGCTTTAGAACCAATAGACATATTTTGCAAGCTTTAGAACCAATAGACATTTTTTTGCAAGCTTTAGAACCAATAGAGACATTTTTTTGCAAGCTTTAGAACCAATAGACATATTTTTGCAAACTTTAGAACCAATAGAGACACTTTTTTGCAAGCTTTAGAACCAATAGAGGCATTTTTTGCAAGCTTTAGAACCAATAGACATTTTTTTGCAAGCTTTAGAACCAATAGACATTTTTTGTAAGCTTTAGAACCAATAGACATTTTTTGCAAGCTTTTTAGAACCAATGGAAACGATTTTTGCAAGCGTTAGAACCAATAAACATTTTTTGCAAGCTTTAGAACCAATAGAGACACTTTTTGCAAGATTTAGAACCAATAGAGACACTTTTTGCAAATGTCTACTAAACTGTGAGTGTGGTTTTACTGACCTTGAGTGCCCTTAATGTGGTTTGAAAATGAAAAGGTGGTTGGTTTGAACTAAAGCACAGCAAATGGTTGGTGGTGGTTGGTTTGAACTAAAGCACAGCAAATGGTTGGTGGTGGTTGGTTTGAACTAAAGCACAGCAAAGGGTTGGTTTGGACTAAAGTACAGCAAATGGTTGGTGGTGGTTATTATGAAATAAACAATGATTAAAAGTCTAAACTTAACAACTTCCTGTTTGAACTGTATATAGATTTTAGATCAAATTCTACCATTCTCGGCCGTGATATTTGGCCATCTTACTCAGCCCCCCTCCGCTCATCAGGTGCAGAGAATTCTTCCCATCCATGAAAAATAAAAGTGTTATTAGTGTTTATAAAATGTTGAGAATCTCTCTCCTGTCAATTCAAGTGCAGTTTCATGCCATTTCAAGCAGGGTGCAAGACAACCAAATTCAAGTGCAGTTTCATATCATTTCAAACAGGATGCAATGCCACCAAATTCGTGCAGTTTCTGACCATTTCAAGCGACCGACAGGTCACGACTCTGTCTGAGCTGTGAATCAACTGAACACACTGAATGTCTACTGAAGTGTGGGTGTGGTGTTTATGTGGTGGTTACACCCTGCTTGAAGTGGTATGAAACTGCATTTGAATTTGGTGGCCTTGCACCCGGCTTGAGGTGGCATGAAACTGCATTTGAGATTGGTGGCCTTGCACCCTGCTTGAAGTGGCAGGAAACTGCACTTGAGTTTGGTGGTCTTGCACCCTGCATGAAGTGGTATGAAACTGCACTTGAAGTTCTGATCACCACACTGTAGGAAGGATGCTGCAGGATACATCACAACTTGGTTTGGGAACAGCTCTGCCCCAGACCATAAAAAATGACAAAGAGTTGTAGATGTAGCCCAGACCATCACACAGACTAGACCTCACACCATTGGCTCTACACTTCACGCTGCCCTGTATAAGCAGTCAAAGACATGTCCCACCCCAGTCATTCGCCCTGCTCCTGTCCGACAGACGGTACAGAAGCTTGAAAGCGCGCATCACCAAACCCAGAAACAACATCTTCTCCTCCATTATCAGGCTTCTGAACGGTACTTCATTAGCTGCAGTACTGTTCAATTAACCTCTACCCATTGAGGACTTTGGACTTTGTCTAAGGAACTGATGTGTTGCAATGTGCTATAATGCTGAGAACTATTTTCTATAGGGTGGCACGGTGGCGCAACAGTAGAGTTGCTGCCTTACAGCACTTGCAGCGCTGGAGACTCGGGTTTGATCCCGGGATCGGTTTCCTCCCACACTCCAAATATGTAGGTTAATTGGCTTGGTGTATGTGTAAAATTGTCCCTAGTGTGCGTAAAATAGCATTAATGTGCAGGGTGATTGTTGCCCGGCGTGGACTCAGTGGGCCAAAGGGCCTGTTTCCGCTCTGTATCTCTAAACTACACTCAACTAAACTACTCTATATCTTCCCTTTTGCTCTATCAATTGAAATTAAATTTGAACTGATTGCATCTATGTATGGCATACCTGATGTTTGGGTAGCAAGCAAAACAAAGCTTTCCACTGTACTTCGGTATATGTGACAATAACAAACAAAAAACGTAACCTAATGGCAAGATTATTCAGCAGGCAGCATATGATAATGAACATTTAACAACTGCTTGCATTGTTCGCCGTGGATTGTCACGTTGTCGTAGTGGAGAAGCTTGTGTGGACCTGAGATCCTGAGAGCGATGCCGTCTGGAGCTTTGCCCCTGGTAGGGCCACCCATGGCCGGTAAGGTCGAGGGGGAGGTCTCTGCCAAAGAGCAATCCAACCAAGACCTCAACAGTGGAACAGGCGGAGGACGATGGCTGACCTTAGTGGAGCTTCACAGCGGCTGGGAAGGCGGATGAAAGCTGCAGCAGAAAAGGGTCTTTGGTCGTCTTGGACTCCATGCTACTGGATCCTGACCCAGATCTGTCAAGGACACAGGTGTCCTCCATATAGGGAATAGCACCCTGGAGACACCCATGGTCAGCCACGTCCAAAGGAGGTCTAAGAAGAAGAAGAAGCATTGTTCCACATGGTGAAACTAGGGTGACCCAAGCTGAGGAATCACTTTGTCAGCAAACCAGTGAAATCTTACCCTGCTATTATTGCCTTTTTCTTGCACAGCCATGCTTGGTGGTGTTAAGAGTGTGGAGGATGGTCACCATTTACCTGGAATGATGGACTTTAGTTATATGGAAAGATTGGATAGTCTGGGGTCACACCCGTCCTGTCTTCTCTGGCCTTTGTCCAACAATTTGCCTATCGAAAAATAAACCCTCACTTGTGTTCAGCTATTACTGACCAAGCTCTGCCTTGCCGTGCCCCTGCTCCTGCTCTCTTCCAGCTTTCTCTCCGTGTCCCTCTGAAATCAGTCTGAGGAAGGATCCTGACCCGAAACGTCACCTATTCATGTTCTCCAGGGTTACTGCCTGACCCGCGGAGTTACTTCTGCATTTTGCGTCTTTGATGACCTGATAAAGTTGTATAAAGTGTACGGGGCATGGATGGAGTCGATAGCTAGAATCTTTCTTGCAGGGATATTAAAAACAAGAAAGCATAGATTTAAAGGCAAGTGGAAAGAGTTGCAAAGGAGATTTGGGGGGAAAGTTATTTTTCAGAGACTGTTTGGTATCAGCAAGGTGCTACCACAGGAGATGGTGGAATCAGGCATAATCACTATATTTAAGATACTCATTATATGCATGCATTGGTGTAAGACCAAGAAGGATACCGTCCTAATGTGAAATGTCATTAAAAGATCAGCGACACATACATGGTGGAGCTGTTTTTGTGCTGTAGGACTCTATGATTCTAACTTCTCCGTCAATTGCCTTATTCAGATGTGTAAAAAAACAACCTCCACATCAGAACTGCTACACACAGAACAATGTCCAGGAATTAGAAACAAGATGCTGCAGTCAAACAGTGCAAAGGTCCATGGCAGGAGCACAATCTCCACTCCGTCATGACATCTACTCTGGGACCAAAGCATTTTATTATGTCATAGTATCAAAGAGTTGTACAACATAAAAACAGATCCTTAGGGCCACCACTTGAATGCCAAACATTATGCCTATCAATACTAAATCGCCTGTGTTAATTCAAAATCCTTCCATGCCTTGCTCAATCAAGTTCCTGTCCAGATCCCTCTTCTATGTTGTTACACTTCCTGCTTCCACCATTTCTTTCTGGCAGCTCATTCCAGATAATAAGCAATACTAGTGTGGGAAAGCTACCCTTGAAATCTCCTTTAAACCCCCTCCCCCTCACCTCAAACCTAGGCCCTCATGTTTTAGACCATGGAGACCAGACTCTGGTTATCTATCCTATCATAATGTTATAGACCTCAATCATGTCACCTCTCATCCTCCTTCACTTCAGGAAAAACAGACCCAGCCTGTCCAATCTCTTCTGATAACTCTTGTGGTCCAAGACACTGTCTCGGATAATGTTATGGATACTGACATATTAAAGCTGCCAAATCAAATTAAATTGCTTTATGGCACAGCATAGAGAATTCAATAAACAGTGGCTTCACTGGCAAAAGTACTTTTTTGGCCAACTAACACTTTGGTACAGCCTCAGGAAAATGAAAGTCTTAGTAAAATTGCAAGGTTTTTTTTATTCGCTTGAGCAGTGAACATTTGTCATAGTTTAGGCATTTATGTTTTTTTCTATAATGAAAATTATTAAGTAGATCCCATTATAAAAGATGCCCAATAAAAAATACATGATTCACTGATAACACAGAGAAAATAATCCATTCCTTTGTAATCAGGATGGTTATGGGACGAGTCTTGTATCTGTGCTCCACCCAACACTGAGCATAGAAATACATTCAGGATCTACTGGCCTTTAGATGAACCAGTGATCTCCAAATATCAAATGGCCTCTTGGAATTCAAGCCCCAAAGTCGTGCAGGTTAATTTGTAGGTTAATAGACTTCTGTAATTGACCTCTAACTTGTAGGGAATAGATGAGAAGTGAGATGATCGATGGTTGGTCTGGACACAGTGGGCCAATAGAACTGTTTCCATGCTATATCGTCGATCCAAACTAAAGGTCCAGTGCATGCAATAAGAACTAAATGCATTGAGTTCAAAGTATGTATGTATTGGGCAACAGTGTAACCGCAAGCCTTTCATACTTGCCATGGACTTCCAAAGGCAAGCATTTAATCACTTTTCAGATCACATAATGAATTGAACCTCATATGTTTTTCCCTCTATTAATGACAATGAAAGATACTGCCAAAAAGGTTCTAGCTCGAGAGTCCGTGTATGGACTGAAGATTTTCTTATGCAAGAATAAATAAACTGCTGCAGCCAGGACAGTGGCAGGTTTCTGTTACTGCTGGCTTCTCACTTGGAACAGGAAGCCACTGAGACCAACTTGCATTGTGAAAATCCTTGCTGAATCGGATATACCGTACTTCATTCTAATCATGGAGATCATGACAGAAGCCTCCTAGTGGCGATCCCTGGAAGCGACGACGCGATGCACTCTGTGACGCGTCGGGTGACAATTCTGCCAACATGTTGGACGACGACAAAAGCCAACAGCGAGCTACATCGTCTGACACACGAGCGAACGACTCTAATCATAGGTTTCCTGTTTCAGATGGACACTAAATCTAGATGAACAGTTTGGTATGCGTGTCATTATCATGGGAACAAGATCAGATTTGTGTCGTAAGTGTCTGTCAGTGCTCAATAAATGCTAAGTAAGGCTACTACACAAACAAGACCCACTTGGTATAGTTATCAATGAAACAAAATGTGCACGGAAACATATTGCAAAATGAATGCAGCAAAACTGACCTGTATGTTAAAACAGATTCAGACAGCCAATGTTGATTACATTTTAGTTTTAAAAATATATTACGCACATCATCAATGATGAGCAGATCTGTCACTGGAGCATACAGGAATTTTGATGAAAGTATGTAGTTGTATTGGCAATGGTAGGATTTTTTTTTAAAACAAGATGTTAACATAACGAGCAATTCACCTGGAGGATAAAAGGCACAGCTAAATGGTGCATAATGCATATGGGGAAGATTTGCATCTACTTTTCTTCACTTTATGAAAAGTGCACATCCACCACAAGATTTGTAAAAGCATTTTGCTGCTCAAGATATAGCACACAGTCTTAAAAGGCACAGTATGTTTTCGGAGTCAGAAGAGCAGAGAATCTGTGTGTCGCCATTACATTATGGACAAGGTATTTAAGACGTTAAAATACATTATGCCAACGCTCTATAACATATGGAAAATAAAGAGATTTTTCCTGCATATCACCAACAACAGGCACTAACCTTCTCAAAACTAAAATCCAAGTGCTTTGGACTGTGGGGCAAGGAGTTTGGTGGTGAAGATAAATGATGTCCAGACTTTAGAACAGCTTCTTCCCCACTGCTATCAGACTCCTGAGGCAATCACCTCTTCCTCAATCACAGATATTCAAGCCACCTCTAAACCTGGAATAAATTTGTAATCACTCTTGTGCTTTCATTGATTTTGAAGTCTGAAGAAGGGTTTTGGCCTGAAACGTTGCCTATTTCCTTCGCTCCATAGATGCTGCCTCACCTGCTGAGTTTCTCTAGCACTTTTGTCTACCTCTTCCACTTTCTGGGGTGTTGCCACTTATGCTTACTCTTAACTCTACCTCATTCAGTTATTCCAGTATTGTACTTTAGTTCTTCTTATTGCACTACTTTAGATTGCACTATAGTCTTGACACCATTCTGATTCAGATTCAATTTTAATTGTCATTGTCAGTGTACAGTACAGAGACAACGAAATGCATTTAGCATCTCCCTGGAAGAGCGACATAGCAAATGATTTGAATAAATAATAATAAGTGTCCGGGGGGGGGGGGGGGGGGTGGTGATTGGCAGTCACCGAGGTACGTTGTTGAGTAGAGTGACAGCCGCCGGGAAGAAGCCGTTCCTTCGACCTGCTGGTTCGGCAACGGAGAGACCTGTAGCGCCTCCCGGATGGTAGGAGGGTAAACAGTCCATGGTTGGGGTGAGAGCAGTCCTTGGCGATGCTGAGCGCCCTCCGCAGACAACGCTTGCTTTGGACAGACTCAATGGAGGGGAGCGAGGAACCGGTGATGCGTTGGGCAATTTTCACCACCCTCTGCAATGCCTTCCGGTCGGAGACAGAGCAGTTGCCATACCATACTGTGATGCAGTTGGTAAGGATGCTCTCGATGCTGCAAAATTCTGCTGTTTTACACATAGCATTTATCATTACTGTATGCATACTGTTTGCTTATGTGCTTCAGTAATTTCATTACACCCTGCAGTATGCGACAATAAACTAATTTGAATCTGAATCAGCTTTATTTTTCAGGTTGGTTTACGTGTTTAATAGGAAGGGATATTTTATCTCACTCATATTTTGACAATACAAATATGACAATAACCACAGATTGCTTCTCGTTACATTAAGTCCAGAAGGAATTCACCAGGAGGTAAATGCCATAACTCTTAAAAAATCTTAAAGCAGGTCTGTTTGTTCATTATTAACAGCCTTGAAATGGAGAAGGAGCATTAAGCTTACACAGTGTTACAACGTTTTGCAAAGGTCTTGTTGTGAAAGGACATTACTGATAAGATAGTACAAAAAAAAGGATTATATATTGTCAAAATGTTTACATTCTGTTGGGCTGCAGAGAGTGGGGAACTTAGAATCTTTAAATAATTTATATTGGATTTAACTATTGACCAGAGGCACAATGAACAGACAAAATAAAGTAACAAGATATTCCCAATCTTCACTGCCCCCCTCTCTGCAACTTAAAACATGCTTATTTTCTCACTTTTCAGCTTTGAATGAATCAGTCCTCAAATTGAAATGTTAACCATGTTTGTCTCTACAGATGCTGCCTGACCTGCTGAGCATCCCCACCGTTTTTTTGTTTTTAACTCGTGGCCTAATTGCTTGCTCGAACTGCATGTTTATTTGCTGCATCTGAAGAAACCAATGCACCAAGAATCCTCTTTACAGAAACTTTACTTGGTCCTGTATAATTAAAACAAGTATTCAATTTCTCCTCTTCACATTACAGCTTATCCACCATCACTTATTTTGTTTAAATTGCTATGCTGACTCCCTCTTTCCTGCTTATAACTCTACATTTAGAGAATTTTAGACCCTTCCTGGACTATATGGAATATGCTATTCCAGAGCACCAACAAGTGGCCCAACAATGTGAAAAGACGATGAAAATCTCCCAGCGCATCATTATATAATGTACATTATATTTAGACTAGTGGCGCAGCACAATAGACTAGCTATTTCTAGAAATGGTCAGGTTGCAGGGAGCGCCATAACTCAATGACAAATGTTGATCATTAAATATTAACCCTCTCTTTATTGCAGATGCTTTACTTTTATTTCTGTTTTAATGAAACTTAAGTAACTCTATTTTAAGTCTTTAACTGCAGCTCTCTGCTTCTTGTAGTCCCCTGGATTCATGTTGTTGCCCTCACGGGAGTCTCTGAAGACAGCCGGTCATGCATCACAACCACAGCACTACATCCAGTGAGACTGGGCCCGCACCTGTCCTCCACTATCACTCTGAGCACTGGCACACCACAGGGCTGTGTACTGAGCCCCATGCTCTACTCCCTCTTCACACACGACTGTGTTCCGCATTCGACACCAACACCATTGTCAAGTTTGCAGACGACACAACGGTGATCGGGCTGATCACCAACGGTGATGAAACAAAATACAGGGCGGAGGTGCAGAACCTGGCGGACTGGTGCGCACGTAACAACTTGTCACTAAACACCTCCAAAACCAAGGAGCTGATTATTGACTTCAGGAGGTCCCATAATGGAGAATACGCCCCAATTTCCATCTACGGGGAAAGTGTGGAGAGAGTGTCCAGCTTTAAGTTTCTGGGCACTCACATTTCAGAGGACCTCACATGGTCCACCAACACCGCTGCGCTGGTCAAGAAGGCACAGCAACGACTGTTCTTCCTGAGGACATTAAAAAAGACTGATCTGCCCCAACAGCTACTGACAACGTTCTACCCCTGCACCACAAAGAGCATATTAACGTTTGGCATCTCTGTGTGGTATCTCAGCTGCACGGAGGCGGAGAGGAGAGCTCTTCAGCGCGTCGTCCACAGAGGTCAGAAGATTATTGGGACAGAGCTACCAGCCTTGGAGGGCATCTACCACACACGGTGCCTCAGGAAGGCCGCCAGCATCCATAAAGACTCCTCACACCCTTGTAATGGACTGTTCGAACTACTTCCCTCCGGCAGACGTTACAAGGCCTTCTACGCCCGCACCTCCAGACCCAGAAACAGCTTCATTCCCAGAGCTATAGCGGCTCTGAACCGGCCCTGCTGAGTGCCCCCCACCCCCCCTGGACTGTCTCCCTCGGATGGTCACGTCGCACAGACACATCTGCACTTTAGTCTGTTTGAACTGTTTTGACTAGTTTACTGTTGTAATCGTCTTTTAACAAACCATGTTCTCGGGGTATCTAAATCTAAATTTTATTAGTTATTTAAGTTATGACATCGGATGGAAGTTGCATACCAAATCTCGTTGCGCTTATGTGCAATGACAATAAAATATATTATTATTATTATTATTATTATCATCAAATGAACACCTAGGAAAGAGAAGCCAGTTTAAGCTACCAGAGCTCCCTTCAAGCCTACCCTGCCATTTAATCAATGCATGGCTGGGCTATGACCTGAATTCTGCTTTCCCAGTCAATCCGTGTTCTGTGACAATGGAGCTTTGTTAGCCATGAACATACTCACTGATGCAACATCCACTGACCGCTGCAAAATGGATCCAAGCTTCACAAATGTCAGTTCTAAATGGCTGAGCATTCATCCTCTGAGTATTTCCTTTAATTCTGGACCCTCGAGCCAAGGGAAATGGAATATTCCATTTATAATGGGACTAGGGGAGATTATGTGTTCGGCACGGACTAGAAGGGTCGAGATGGCCTGTTTCCGTGCTGTAATTGTTATATGGTTATATGGTTATAATGGAGTCCAGGCACAAAGTTTGACATGAAATTATGAGAGACTTAGAAAGGTAGACAATCAGAGCTTTTTTCCTCAGGATTGAAATGTCAAATGCAGGAGGGCATATAACCTACAAACCTGCATGTCTTTGGAATGTGGGAGGGAACTGGAATTACCCGGGGAAAACCCATGCGATCACAGTGATAATGTGCAAACTCCACACAGACAGCACCCAAGGTAAAGATCAAACCCGGGTCTCTGGCACTGTGATGCAGAGGCTCTACCAGCTGTATCACTGTGGTGCCCTTTTATTTTAGCTTCTTAGAATAAGGGAAACAGTGGTTTACTTGGGGCATCTTGGTCGGCATGGACGAGTTGGGCCGAAGGACCTGTTTCTGTGCTGTTCTGTGGCATCGATTTAAAGTGAGA
Source organism: Leucoraja erinaceus (assembly GCF_028641065.1). Taxonomy (NCBI): domain Eukaryota; kingdom Metazoa; phylum Chordata; class Chondrichthyes; order Rajiformes; family Rajidae; genus Leucoraja; species Leucoraja erinaceus. The sequence continues at coordinate 21,873,908 of NC_073385.1, forward strand.
AGTGGGGGGGGGGGGTTAATGGAGATTTACAGAGTGAGTTTTGTTTTGTTCACTGCTGGGGAAATGGTGGAAGCAGATATGATAGCAATATTTAAGCAGTGTTTAGACAGACACATGACAGGGAGGGAGTAGCGGGATCTGGATCTGGTGCAGGTGAATGGGATCAGTTTAGATCAGCATCATGGTCAGCACAGACATTTCAGGAAAAAGGACCTGTTCTTATGCTGCACTGCTCTGCATTCTATAGAGCTTCTCTGCGATATGGATTCAAAAATCTATGAAACATTCAGCGCTGAAACACTACTTGTCATATTTATGGCAATCTTCCCTGTTAAGGTCACAGTACTCAATTTAGAAATTAAATTATGTTCACCACATGAAACAAGCTTTCACTGATGCAATACTGAATGTGTTCGAACCATTATGCTTTTGTTTTCAAAGCATGACATTCTTAAAAAATATAGACTGAAGTGAAGAAAATTGAATCCAATTCACTTTCAAGCGACTGGGTCACAGACTCAGAAGCAGAGCTTTATAACCTAGAGGCAATAAAGCCACTTAGGGAGTTAAAGAATCTACTGCAATGGGAAATGAAAAGGTACAAAATTAAAGATCAAAACAAAGATATGAAATAATGAAATTCGTATTTGCTGCAGTTTAACGGGTCCATCAATGTAATAACACATAGTTTAGTATAGTTTAGATTAGTTTAGTGATAAAGTGTGGAAACAGGTCCAGGCACACCGACCAACAATCGCCCATAGACTAGTTCTATCCTACACACTAGGAAGAATTTACAGAAGCCAGTTGACCTACAAACCTGCACGTCATTTGAATGGGGGGGGCGGGCACAACAGAAAGGCCGGTTTGGGAATGGCAAGGGGAGTTTAAATGGTTAGCTCCAGTAGGCCTGGGCGGATGGAGTGCAAGTGTTCGGCAAAACAGTCACCTAGTCTATAATTGGTCTTGCCGCCGTAAAGGAGGCCACATTGGTTACACTGAATGCAGTAGATGAGTTTGGAAGAGGTGCATGCAAGTGAGAGAGGAAATATAGTGACTGGTGTTACATATCCTGGGGTTGCAGGGGAATGTGCCTGGAGAGGGGGTGAGTTGGATGGGAAGGGTTGAGCAAACCAGAGAGTTGCGGAAGGAGTGGTCTCTACAGAAGATAGAAAGGGGTGGTAACGGGAAAATGGGACTGGTGGTACGATCACATTGCAAGTGGCAGATGTCAGAGAATGGTGTATTGAATCAGGTGGGGTGAAAGGCAAGGACCAGGGAAACTTGATCCTTATTCCATCTGGGGGAGTTGGAGTGAGAGCAGAACTGCGGGACACGGTGGAAACATGGGCAAGGGATTCATCCACAACAGCAGCTGGGATACCATGTTTACTGAGGGAAGAGGACATTTCAGATGTCCTAATGTGGAATGCTTCATCTTGGGAGTAGATGCGTCAAAGGCACATCAAAGATGAGAGTAAAGGATGGCTTCCTTACAAGAGGCAGGGTAAGAGGATATGTTGTTGAGGTAGCTTCTGCATGGGTTTGTAGCTGATGTCAGTTGGCTTCTGTCATCTGTGATGGAGAAAGAGACACTGGTAAAGTAGAGGCTGTGGTGGGGCTAGAATTTGTAAATGCATTGAAGTGATGAAGAGCATGTGAGGGGACCTCAGGATAGGGTTGGATGGGACTGGACCGGAAGATAGAATCAAGGTATTTGGAGATGAGTCTGGTGAGGCAGATGCAGGCAGAAAGAATGGGTCTGCCAGGGCAAACATCTTCCACCCTCATCTACTGTATTTGGTGGCCTCTTTTACATCGGCAAGACCAAACATCGACTGGGCAACATTGTGACCAAACACTTACACTCTGTCCGCCGAGGCCCAATGGATGTCTCGGTTGCTGATAATTGTAACTACCATACCCATTCACATTCCAACCATTCTGTCCTTGGGTCCTCCACTACCAGAGTGAGGTCACAAGCAAGCTGGAAGAATGATACATCATATTCGGCATGTAATTTAAGAATGAGATGTGGTGTAATTTCTTTAGTCAGAGGATGGTGAATCTGTGGAATTCTTTGCCACAGAAAGCAGTGGAGGCCACGTCAATGGATATTTTTAAGGCAGAGATAAACATATTCTTGATTAGTACAGGTGTCAGGGGTTATGGGGAGAAGGCAGAAGAATGGGGTTAGGAGCGAGAGATAGAACAGCCACGGTTGAATGGCGGAGTAGACTTGATGGGCCGAATGGCCTAATTCTGCTCCTATCACATGATCTTGTGAGATTCCACTTGGGTAACTGCAACCCAAAGATGTGAACATTAAATTCACGAATTTCAAGTAATACCACCACCCCGCTTTCGTCACCCTGCCTCCTTCCCGCTTTAGTGTGCATGCATTTCTCCCATCACCCAATTAACACTGCTCATTTGCATCATATGCTCATCCTCCTTCCTCGAGTGGCACATTTCCGTTTATTCCCCCCTCCTTCCTCTCCCCTCTGTCCTCCTGCATCCATATTCCCCCCTCTGGCTTTACATCTCATTCCCCCTCTTCTTCTTTCCCTCCCCGACACCCTTTTGTCTCCTTTCACCACCATCCTTTGTCTCTTTACTTCACCTATCTGCTAATCAAACCTCCCTCGCCTGTATCCACTACAATCTGCTAGGCTTTGTCCCATTCCCACCTCTCTTTCCCATCTTTCTCCCTACTGCTCCAATCAGTCTGAAAAGGGGCCCTGACCCGAAACTGTAGTCTGTCCATTGCCTCCACAGATGCTGCCTTATCTGCTGAGTTCCTCCAACACGTGATTGCAATTCTGAATGGGCACTAGAATACTGTCTACCCCTCATGACACTTAACTTTCTTGTAATCCATCAAACCAAAAACTGGGAGAGAAGGCAACACACAACTGATATTCTCAAACCAAACCTACCACCTAATAATTTCTACACCTAGATTCCTTATGAGAGGAGTCTTACAAAGCAAATAATCTTAGCTTTTATTGTAAATCTGACACTGGGTAATTCTTGAGGATTGATTACATCAGACATACAGAATTAGGCTTAACTACTACATTTAATAACAAATATAATGGTTTATACAAGCCACCAGTATCGATCAACCAGTTCAATGGCAGTAAAGTCTGGAAACGTCTCAAAGGCAGTTTATTCAATAAACCAATTAATACCCTTCAAATTGTTGGTTGTGGAATTTGAGATGAAGCTCATGTATTGTGCATGGTTACAGGACTTAATTAATCCCTCTGCTCCACTGAAAAACAAACTGAACTATTAATATCCAAAACATGTTTGTTTATATATGCTTTGTCCTGTCAATAGGAGGCACTTACGTTTTAAATGGCAATCAGGCAGATATACACATTCAGTTGAACAATGGGTTGCTCTAATCAACAGGATTTGAACATTCACATTTCAAAGCAGGTTGAGGTCACCATTATTTGCAATTGAAGCCAGACACTTCTCTTATAGAGGTATATACAATGCCCTCGATAATATTTGGGACAAAGACCATTCATTTATTTATTTGCCTCTGTACTCCACAATTTGAGATTTGTAATAAAAAAAAATCACATGTGGTTAAAGTGCACATTGTCAGATTTTATTAAAGCCCATTTTCATACATTTTAGTTTCCCCGTGTAGAAATTATAGCAGTGTTTATACATATTCCCCCATTTCAGGGCACCATAATGTTGGGACACATGGCTTCATAGGCGTTTGTAATTGCTCAGGTGTGTTTAATTGCCTCAATAATGCAGGCATAAGAGAGCTCTCAGTACATAGTCTTTCCCCCAGTCTTTCCATCACCTTTGGAAACTTTTATTGCTGTTTATCAACATGAGGACCAAAGTTGTGCCAATGAAAGGCAAAGAAGCCATTATGAGACTGAGAAACAAGAATAAAACTGTTCGAGACATCAGCCAAACTTAGGTTTACCAAAATCAACTGTTTGGAACATCATTAAGAAGAAAGAGAGCAGTGGTGAGCTTACTAATCGCAAAGGGACTGGCAGGCCAAGGAAGACCTCCACAGCTCATGACAGAATTAAAGACAGCAGTAGGCCATTCGGCCCTTCGAGCCAGCACCGCCATTCAACATGATCATGGCTGATCATCCTCAATCAGTACCCCGTTCCTGCCTTCTCACCATATCCCCTGACTCCGCTTTTTTTAAGAGCCCTATCTAGCTCTCTCTTGAAAGCATCCAGAGAACCTGCCTCCACCGCTCTCTGAGGCAGATAATTCCACAGACACACCACTCTCTGTGAGAAAAAGTGTTTCCTTGTCTCCGTTCTAAATGGCTTACTCCTTATTCTTAAACTTTGGCCCCTGGTTCAGGACTCCCCCAACATCGGGAACATGTTTCCTGCCCTCTAGCATGTCCAAACCCTTAACAATCTTATATGTTTCAATAAGATAGCCTCTCATCCTTCTAAACTCCAGAGTGTACAAGCTCCATTCTCTCAGCATATGACAGTCCTGCCATCCCGGGAATTAACCTTGTAAACCTACGCTGCTCTCCCTCAATAGCAAGAATGTCCTTCCTCAAATTAGGGGACCAAAACTGCACACAATACTCCAGGTGTGGTCTCACTAGGGCTCTGTACAACTGCAGAAGGACCTCTTTGCTCCTATATTCGATTCCTCTTGTTATAAAGGCCAACATGCCATTCGCTTTCTTCACTGCCTGCTGTACCTGCATGCTTACTTTCATAGACTGATGTACAAGGACTCCCCAAATCCCGTTGTACTTCCCCTTTTCCCAACTTGACGCCACTTAGATAGTAATCTGCCTTCCTGTTTTTGCTACCAAAGTGGATAACCTCACATTTATCCGCATTATACTTCATCTGCCATGCATCTGCCCACTCCCCCAACCTGTCCAAGTCACCCTGCATTCTCATAGCATCCTCCTCACAGTTCACACTGCCACCTAGCTTTATATCATCTGCAAATTTGCTAATGTTACTTTGAATCCCTTCATCCACCTCATTGATGTATATTGTAAATATCTGCGATCCCAGCACCGAGCCTTGCGGTACCCCACTAGTCACTGCCTGCCATTCTGAAAGGGACCCGTAACTCTTTGTTTGCTGTCTGCCAACCACTTCTTTATCCATTCAGCACTCTACCCCCACTACCATGTGCCCTAATTTTCCCCACTAATCTCCTATGTCGGACCTTATCAAGTGTTTTCTGAAAGTCCAGGTACACTACATCCACTGGCTCTCCCTTATCCATTTTCCTAGTTACATCTTCAAAAAATTCCAGAAGATTAGTCAAGCATGATTTCCTCTTCGTAAATCCATGCTGACTCGGACCGATCCTGTTACTGCTATCCAAATGTTCGGCTCTCTCATCTTTTATAATTGACTCCAGCATCTTACCCACCACCGATGTCAGGCTAACTGGTCTATATTACCCTGTTTTCTCTCTCCCGCCTTTCTTAAAAAGTGGGATAACATTAGCTACCCTCCAATCCACAGGAACTGATCCTGAGTCTATAGAACATTGGAAAATTATCACCAATGCATCCACGATTTCTAGAGCCACTTCCTTAAGTACCCTGGGATGCAGACCATCAGGCCCTGGGGATTTATCAGCCTTCGGTCCCATCAGTCTATCTAACACCATTTCCTGCCTAATGTGGATTACCTTCAGTTCTTCTCCATCACCCCAGATCCTCTGGCCACTACTATATCAGGAAGATTGTTTGTGTCCTCCTTAGTGAAGACGGATCCAAAGTACCTGTTCAACTCATCTGCCATTTCCTTGTTCCCCATAATAAATTCAGTTTTTTCAAGGGTCCCACTTTGGTCTTAACTAATTTTTTCCTCTTCACATACCTAAAGAAGCTTTTACTATCCTGCTTTATATTCTTGGCTAGCTTACCTTCGTACCTCATCTTTTCTTCCCGTATTGTCTTTTTGGTTACCTTCTGTTGTTCTTTAAACATTACCCAATCCTCTTATTTCCCGCTCATCTTTGCTACATTGTACTTCTTCGCTTTAATTTTTATACTGTCCCTGACGTCCCTTGTCAGCCATGGTCGTCCCTTTCTCCCCTTGGAATCTTTCTTCCTCCTAGGAATGAACTGATCCTTCTTGTATTATTCCTAGAAACACCTGCCATCTTTGTTCCACTGTCATCCCTGCTAGTGTATTTTTCCAGTCAACTTTGGCCAGCTCCTCCCTCATGGCCCCATAATCCCCTATATTCAACTGCAACACTGACACCTCCAATCTACTCTTTTCCCTCTCCAATTGTAGATTAAACCTGACCATGTTATGGTCACTGCCTCCTAATGGCTCATGAACCTCGAGGTCATTTATCAAATTTATCATTACATTACACTAAATCCAGAATTGCCTTCTGCCTGGTAGGCTCCAATACAAGCTGCTCTAAGAATCCATCATGAAGGCACTCTACAAAGTCCCTTTCTTGGGGTCCAATGCCAACCTGATTTTCCTAGTTCACCTGCATGTTGAAATCTCCCATAACAACCACAGCATTACTTTTGTTACATGTCAATTTTAACTCCTGATTCAACTTGCGCCCCATGTCCAGGCTACTGTTTGGGTGGGGGCTTGTAGATTAGTCCCATTAGGGTATTTTTACGCTTACAATTCTTTAGTTCTATCCATACTGACTCCACATCTCCCGTTTCAATGTCACCCCTTGCAAGGGACTGAATTTCATTCCTCACCAACAGGGCAACCCCACCCCTTCTGCCCACCTGTCTGTCTTTTCGATAGGAGATACACCCTTGAATATTCAGTTTCCAGCCTTGGCCCTCTTGCAGCCATGTCTCAGTAATTCCCACAACATCATACTTGCCAGTTTCTAACTGAGCCTCAAGCTTGTCCACTTTTTTCCTTATACTTCACGCATTTATATACAGCACTTTGACCTCCGTATTCACTTCCCCCCTCGCACCGCTCGCAATTGGCCCTGACCTTACTCTGTTGTCCATTCTCGAGCTTTCCTTCCCATTAATTCGAGAATCTTTTGTAATTTTTCCTGTAGTCACTACCCCTTCAACTCCATCATTATACTCCCAATTTGTCAATCCCTCCCCCCCACTATTTAGTTTAAACCCACACATGTAGCCCTATTGAGCATGCCTTTTATATGTTGAAGAGAAAACTGAAGGGGACTAGCCCCAAAACAAGCATAAGCTAAAGATGGCGGCAATACAGGCCTTGCAGCGCATCACCAGAGAAGACACCCCCCCACTATTTAGTTTAAAACCCACACGTGTAGCCCTAGCAAACCTGCCTGCCAAAATGTATGTCTTCCTCCAGTTAAGGTGTAACCCGTCCCTTTTGTACAGGTCACCCCTACCCCACAATGTGCACTTTAACCATAGTGATTTTTTTCTATTACAAATCTCAAATTGTGCAGTATGGAGACAAATAAATAAATGATGGGTCTTTGTCCCAAACATTATGGAGAGCTACCTACAATTAGCAGAACAAATTGCTTCAACCCATAAAAGGCACAAATAACAAATTGTGGTTCATTTATAGAGGGCTATGATGTAAATCAAAGCAATAATGTCACATTTATAATATACAGAGCCTTGGTCAGACCACAAAATAAATAAAACCATGGTTGTTAGACATCTGAAATATATACAGAAAATACTAGAATGACTCAATGGATCGGACAGTGGGGAAACTGTTAACATAAAGACCCTTTATCAACACTGAGAAAGAGAGAAAATAAGACACTGGAGTAAAGCAGCATCCCTGGAGAACATGGATAGATGAAGCTTCGGGTCGGGACTTAACTTCAGACATATGAAGAAGGGTCCCGACTTGAAATGTCACCTATCCATGTATGCAGCCTGACATGCTGAGTTACTCCAACCCTTTGTATCTTGTTTTGTAAACCAGCATCAGCAATTACTTGTTTCTACAACAGAGAAAATAAGTTAGGCTGGGCAACAGAGAAGTTGGGGTAGGCCAACAAGTGGCACAAATGGAATTTCTTTGATAGTGTGAAATAATAATGCAGCCAAATAAGAACAGTCAGGCTTTTTGTCCATGCAATGTGCTGCAAATATTGTAACGTTCAGGTATTGTTGTAAAGTCTTGTCTAATGGTACATGCCCAGCAGGCCAGAATATACAAATGAAAGAAAAAAATAAAGAAATGGCAGGTGCAAATGGCCGGACCTGAATGCAAACCGATAAGAAGAGCGAGTTACTCGAGGTTGGAGAATTCAGATTTAAGACCTGCAGGCTACATCCGGCTCCTTGAAAAATGAGATGTTGTTCGTCAAGTTTGCATTAGCCCTTGTTTTAGCAGTCCAGGATTTTTTCCCAAACTATCTCTGCTCTTAATCCAACCTCAATTGGAGTATGTCTATACACTCCATACTACAAAATGGAAGGAGTACAACAGAGGTATACAAGGATTGTGTCAGGACTGAAGAATTCTAGCATTCAGAAAGTTTGAATGCGTTGGATGTCTTTCCTTTATTTTAAAATGATGCATAATAAAAAAAGTTTTAAAACTAGGAATGGGATGAGGGGAAGGTTTTGGAAACAATGTTATTTCTTCTGACAGGATTCAAAAATAAGCTGATGTAAACAAATATCCAGTAAGGAAATGATGAATCTATATTAGCAAATGGTTAGATGTTGGAGCTAGCTGATGTGGGGAGTGGCATTTGCAAATAGGTTGGGAGGAAACTGGATGAATACAAGAGGGAAAAGTAAATACAGAACTCAGCAATGATGAAGCACGAGGAATATAGACACTACCATATCTAGGTGGCCTAAACAGCCATAGAAAGAAGAAACTATGACCCTGGTTTTACATAAACGTGCTAGAGTAACTCAGCGGGTCAGGCAGCATCTCCATGGATAACATGGATAGGTGATGTTTCGTGTCGAAGCCCTTCTTCAGACGCATTGTTAGGGTGCTGGGGGAGAGAAAGCTAGGAGAGAGGAGAAGCAGGACAAAGTGTAACACAGACACAGACTGAGGGGGGGTGAGTTGATAGGAAGAAAGGGCAGAGATTAAAGCGCAAGGTGTAAGACAGACCGATTTAAAATTAGAGAATTGAATGGCCATACCATTGTTGTGAGCTACCCAAGCAGAATATTACATCGTGGGCTTTTAAATGTGTATGTGTGGGGGATGGGTGGGGGAAACTTTTAAATCTCTTCCCTGCACGGAGACCCGACCTTTTCTCTGTCGGGTCTCCGTTGTCGTTGGGGCCTAGCATCGTGGAGCGGCCTCCAACGACCTGGGGGCTCAAGTCATGGAGCCTGCGGACCTACCATCGTGGAGCTGGCCGGCTTCGGAGTGTGAGGAGTTCGGATCTTGGAGAGCTGCGGTGGCGCGCGGCTGCGACTTGACTCTGGTGGATGGTGACACCAGGAGCTCGCGGGTCCCAGTGGGAGACTGCTTTGCGGGGCACTGGCAACGAATTGCGGGGTTGAAAGTGACCTGGAGTGGGACCTTACATCGCCCGGCGCGGCTTTAAATTGCCACGGACTTGCTAGTGCCTGCCAGGAGCTCCAACATCAATACCCGGAGCAGGGCCTTACATCGCCCCGCGTGGCTTTGAGTGGCTGTGGGACTTGCTAGCGCCCGCTGGGGGCTTTGACTTTGACATCGGGAGAAGAATGGAGAGCAGGGGAGAGACAAGACCTTGCCTTCCATCACAGTGAGGAGGAGATTCACTGTGATGGATGTTTGTGTAAATTGTGTTGGTGTGAGTCTTGGTTCTTTTCTCCTCAACCTATTTCCTTCGCTCCATAGATGCTGCTGCACCCGCTGAGTTTCTCCAGCTTTTTTGTGTAACCTTGGTTCTTTTCTTGTATGGCTGCAGAAACCAAATTTTGTTTGAACCTCATGTGAGGTTCAAATGACAAATACATGGTATTGTATTGTATTGTATTGTATTGAAGAGTTGCAAATTGTGAAGCCAGAGGAAGAAAGAGGGGCAGGGGAAAAATTAGATGCGAGTTCAGGTGGGGCACAGGGAAGGGAAGGAGGAGCAAAAGGATGGGGGGGGGGGGGGGGGGGGGAGCAGGGGGAAGGTAAGGTTGTTAGACGTTACCTAAAATTAGAGAATTGAATGGCCATACCATTGTTGTGAGCTACCCAAGCAGAATATGAGGTGCTGATCCTCCAGTTGAGATAGGGGTTCACATGCACCTCCTCTAACCTCATCTATTGCATCTGGTGTTCCTGATGTGGCCTACCGTACATTGTTGAGACCAAGCGTAGACTTTGTGACCATTCACCGCACGCTTGCACTCGGTTCGTCAAGGCCCATTGGATTACCTGGTTGCTAACCATTTCAACACCCCTTCCCATTCTGACCTTTCCGTCCTGGGCCTCCTCCATTGCCAGCGTGAGTCCACACATAGTAGAGGGACAGCACCTCATATTCACCTTAAAACCCAATGCTATGAACATTGAAAACCCCCAATTTTACACAAACTCTAACAACCCCCCATCCCACTCCCCTTTCTTCCCCACACCCCTCCTTTCTCCCCTCCCCAGTGCCCCCATTGGGTTATACACCCATTTCTCCCCTCCCCTTCTCCACATTCCCTCCTTTGGCTGCACAATTTGCAGCTCTCCCAGCTTTCTCCTCCCTCCCCCCCACCTCACTCCTCCCCCTACCCCTTCTCCACCCCCCTCCCTTCCCCCCTCTCCCCCCCTCCCCCCCCCCCCCCCCCCCTTTTCCCCCCCCCCCTACCCCCCCCATTCAAACAGTCTGAAGAAGGATCTCAATCCAAAACGTCACCTGTCCATGTTCTCCAGAGATGCTGCCTAACCCGTTGAGTTACTACTGCACTTTGTGTTCTTTTGGCCCAGTGAGCCAACCTTTGGACTGATCATGTTACAGTATATAGTTTTGTGTATGCTTTGCTGAAGTAGCAAAACTAGAAACATTATCATTATTATAAGTCACTATTTGAATATAACACACCATCATGAGTTTGGGCATTTATAACACTTTTCTGTCAGGCACCTTTTACCCCACCCTGACAAAGCACGTTATCAGGATCACCATGTCCCATCCACTACCATTCTGAACATACAAATTGTCTCACATGGCCCAGACAAATGGCTACAATTGCACTTTTTACTTCAATTCACCGCCTGGATTTACTCTTTATCTCTTCCAACCCGCAATTCCTGTATTAGCCCGAGACTTGTTCCCATTCGTTCTGCTGTCAACAGCATTTGCCCCTTCTGCCGCTGTGTGCAGTTCTGCATTTCCTCCCCCAGAATACATAATTGACCCAACTGAGGCAGTACATGAACCAGATCCTCGCAAGCGTCCTTTGCCCATCCATAGCCACATGGACCCGATGCATCCTTTTATTGATCTCCAAAGACTGTTCACTTTCCCTATGAACCTCTTACTCGCACTATGTGGAATTAACAGCAGAGGAAATGTCCATCTGATTTTGTTCCAAGAGGCCTCCGTATCATCCCAGAATGTGCATGTGTTCCTTTCTCTCCCATCTGGTTTCTGTGCATCTTTGCTGGTTGTCACAAATGCGACATGTGGTGGCAACTGGCAGTTTGCAAGAAAACGCTTTTTTGAGTAAAGGAATGTACTCCTCATATTTAACTAAAACCAGAAGAGGCTTTCTAGTATCAAATATCACCTTGGGTTTATTACAGTCTATGACGGAGATATGATCTTGCGGCACCAGGTATGTTCTCGCCACAACATCTCCCACCCTCAACAACTCCCAGCCACCGCCCTCAACACACACACATTAACGATATTAAGTGTCACTGCATTCAAATTTACGAATAAAACGCTTCATAAGAGGAAGACGATGGGTGATTTCAGCTCGGGGCACAGGGCGGTAACTGCAACCCATGTCCCTGCAGCGCCACAACAGAAACTCTGCCGTTCATTTCAGAATTGGCTTGAACTCAATTAACCCCAAAGCCCTTCACGCCTCCTATCAGGATCAGGTGGCGATCTTTGCACAGCGTTATACGAAATTGTCGGCCCATCTAATCAATTTCAGAAACGGTCCCACAACAGGTCCGTCCCAACAGTCTCCGTCTCGTCTGCATTGGAAGTGAAACCAACACACACGATGAAGACAACCGCGTTCTTCAGGGTTGGAGACACAACGCACTGCTGGGATAGTTACTGCAATTGTCAAAGTGTTGCCCGGACCAAGCTTCTGCCTAGACTCGTCTTTGTGGTTCCGTGAGGATGGATGTTGCAAAGCACCAAGCCCACTGTTGTCTGATAGCTCAGGTCGTTTGCACGGGGTTACTTACTGTCAATCGCCATAACCCGGCGGAGGGTGACCCCGCGGGTCCACCCGTTCCTCGCTCGGTGGAAACTCCACGGTCAGATCCCGAGGAACCGGCGGATGCCTTTCAGCAGCTTGTTGGAGCTGCGATCTCCGCAATCTCCCTGGCTCCGCCTCGCACGTCGCTCGCCGCCAATCCCGCTCCTCTTGCACCCTTCAATTGCTATTGCCATGTAACGGGGCGTCTCGGGCGGGTCGCGGGAAGCACTCACTGGGACCCCGGCAAGAGCTTGAAGAGAGGCTTGCGTTTACACAGTGCGTTTCGCCTCCCTGCAGAAGATGGGAAAGTCTTTGTAACAAGTACCATTTAACTGCCGCCGCAACAACCGCTGATGCCGTCTCCCTGGCCCTACCTTCATCCCCCTCCCCAACCTGGATAAGAGGAACACCTGGGTAAGACGAACACCCGTGTCAGACTCCTATTCACAGACTGCAGCTCTGCTTTCAATACCATAATCTCATCCAAGCTCATCTCCAAACTGGTGGAAATTGGAGTCAGCACCCCCCTCTTCAACTGGATCCTCGACTTCCTGACCAACAGACCACAATCGGTGAGGATGGGTGACAGATCATCCTCTATAATAATACTCAACACTGGTGCCCTGCAAGGATGTGTTCTCAACCCCCTACTATATTCCTCACGACTATGCAGCCAAATATCAATCCAAATAAATTTACAAGTTTGCCGACTGTAGTGGGTCAGATTTCAAATAAAGACAAGAGGGGTACAGGGAGATTGAGAACTTCATAACCTGGTGCCAAAACGACAACCTCCCTCAATGTCAGCAAGACAAAGAAGATTGTGTGTGACTTCAGGAAGTGAAGTAGTACACACACTCCTGCCTACATTGATGGCGCCAAGGTAAAGATGGTCAAAAGCTTCAAGTTCTTAAGAATAAATATCATCAGCAATTTGTCTTGGAGCAGCCACATTGAAGCTATGACCAAGAAAGCACACCAACACCTCTACTTCCTTAGAAGACTTAGGAATTTGATATTCAATATTATTAAACAAGCAACTCATAGATTGGAGAGATGGGTGTTTATGCAGGCACAAGGAACTGCAAATGCTGTATAGAACACAGTGCTGGAAAAAACTCAGCTGGTCAGGCAGCATCTCTCCAGACCCGCTCAGTTTCTCCAGCAGTTGGGATGTTTATGTACGTGGTGTATTTGGAAATACAGTAAACCCCCCTTATACTCTTCCCATCAGAACTGCCCCCTCCATCAACTCTTTTAAGTCTAGACTTAAAACATTTCTACTCTCAAGCCTTTCTTGAGGTCCTCTGAGGGAGCACTGTATATATGTATGCATCGTTGATCTATGTACCACTGTTTGTAGCACCTCAATTCAACTTTAATGTCATCGCACAAATACAAGTATGAGTACAACAAAATGCAGTTTTGCATCAGTCCATAGTAGTTGTGCATAAAGAAATAATAATTTAAAAAAAAAATAGAAAGAGAGAAGATACAGAATAATCAAAAAATACAGTATAATTAAACAATGGGAACGGGGGGACTGGAGAAGTCTATCGGCGGGACTCCGAGTTCAGCAATGTAATTGTATTATTGTAGAAGCTGTTCCTCATTCTACTAGTACGTGACCTGAGGCTCCTGTACCACCTCCCTGATGGGAGGAGGGCAAACAGTCCATGGTTGGGGTGTGAGGGGTCTTTGATGATCTTCCCAGCCCGTCTCAGACACCGTTTTCGGTGGAGGACATCCATGGCAGGGAGCGGGGCACCGATGATGTGCTGCATGGTTTTCACCACCCGTTGTAGTGCCTTCCTGTCTGCAGCAGTGCAGCTGCTGTACCATACCGTGAAGCAGGTGGTCAGGATACTCTCTATGGTACAGCGGTAAAAGTTGGTCAGGATCCGGGGGGACAGGTGGGCTTTCTTGAGCCTCCTCAGGAAGTAAAGGCGCTGCTGTGCCTTTTTGATCAGCTTGGAGGTGTTGAGGGACCAGGACAAATCCTCCGATATATGTACTCTGAGGAATTTATAGCTGGAGACGCGCTCCACCTCAGTCCCGTTTATATGGATGGGGGTATGACTGCCTCCTCTGGTCTGCCTGAAGTCAACAATAATCTCCTTCGTCTTTTTGGAGTTGAGGACGAGGTTATTGTATAATATAGCACTTTAGTACCCGCACTAATGTAAAGCACTTTGGTCAACAAGAGTTGTTTTTAAATGTGCTATAGAAATAAAATGGACTTAACTTGACTATAGCAGACCATGGGCGGGATGGGGAGTGAATGGTGTCCGTTATTGCCGATTGTTCATTGTGACACATCCTGATAAGATGCTTTCTATTGCACATCTGTGGAAGTTTGTGAGGTTTGTTGGGGACATGCCTAACTTCCTAAGCCTTCTAAGGACGTATAGGCGATGGTATGCTTTCTTAGGGGAAGGAAGGGGTGGGGGAAATGTATTTATGTGCTGTCATACCCATGTAAGAGTACAAGAATACATAACTTGTTTATTGTGTATTTACAATATAGTTTATTGTGAATTATATGTCATAGCTGCTTTCTTGCATCTCTCTCTCTCTCTGTTTACATTACAAAATGTTCCATAATGGTATATAATCTCTGTTTAAGAAGGAACTGCAGATGCTGGAAAATCGAAGGTACACAAAAATGCTGGAGAAACTCAGTGGGTGCAGCAGCATCTATGGAGCAAAGGAAATAGGCAACATTTCGGGCTAAAAGCCCGAAACGTTGCCTATTTCCTTCACTCCATAATGGTATATAATCTCCATTTTTTTTCTGTCATCTCTTTCTTTCTGCTTTTTCCGCTGTCTTTTAAAGTATCTCAAAATGCTAATTTTCACAGGGGTACACAAATCTGAAATTTATAGATATTTGATAGTGCTATATAATATATATAATAAAATATTTCCACTTGCATTATTGTTTTGTTAAATAAAACCACCCACAATAAAATATTCACCTCTCACGAGTTAGGCTGGAAAAAAACTATCGGTACTACTTATTTAATTTTCTCCCCACAATTCTAATTTAACTGAAACACTTAATCTGAAAATGCATTTTTTTATTGGGGGCAGATAATAGAAAAAGTAATGTCCTTGGAGACAGCGGCTGATTGGAGGGGAGGAGACCGATTTGTTGATTGGAAGGGAATTTTAAGGGAAGCTCGTCGGTGATTGGACGCAACCTCCTTAGAGACAGCGTTTGATTGGCCACCAAATAATCGGGCACAAAAAATTGGCAAATAGGAAAACAAAAAAATCTATTTCCAATTTAAATCTGATATAAGGTTCATAGGGTGGGTATCGATTAATTCTAGACACCAGATTAAAAAAAAATCTAACCCCATTAAATCACTCGGGGTGTATTATGATATGTTGTACAGTATGAAGTGTACAACAAAACTGGCACTTCCAGAGTGGTCTATCGTGTTGTTTCTTCAGCGGACCATGGATTTATTTTAAGAGCAAAACAAAGTGCTGGAGAACTCAGCAGGTCAGGCTGGATCTATGGAGGGTTCGAAGAAGGGTCTCGACCAAAAACGTCACCTATTCCTTCTCTCCAGAGATGCTGCCTGACCCGCTGAGTTAGTCCAGCGAAAGACAGAGACACAGCGAGAGAGGGAGGGAAGGAGAGACAATAAACAATATGTGCAGGAGTAGGCCATTCAGCCCTTCGAGCCAGCACTGCCATTCAATGTGATCATGGCTGATCATCCACAATCAGTACCCCATGCCTGCCTTCTCCCCATATCCCCTGATTCTGCTATCTTTAAGAGCCCTATCTCACTCTCTCTTGAAAGTATCCAGAGAACCGGCTTCTACCGCCCGTGGGAATTTGAGGCAGAGAATTCCACATTCTGTGAAGAAAAGTGTTTCCTCGTCTCTGTTCTAAATGGCTTGCCCCTTATTCTTAAACTGTGGCCCCTGGTTCTGGACACCCCCAACATCGGGAACATGTTTCCTGCCTCTAGCATGTCCAAATCCTTAACAATCTTTTATGTTTCAATAAGATCCCTTCTCATCCTTCTAAACTCGAGTGTACAAGCCCAGCCACTCCATTCTCTCAGCATGACAGTCCCGCCATCCTGGGAATTAACCGTATAAACCTACGCTGCACTCCCTCAATAGCAAGAATGTCCTTCCTCAAATTAGGGGACTAAAACTGCACACAATACTCCAGTAGTGGTCTCACTAGGGCTCTGTATAACTGCAGAAGGACCTCTTTGCTCCTATACACGACTCCTCGTGTTACAAAGGCCAACGTGCCATTCGCTTTCTTCACTGCCTGCTGTACCTGCATGCGACTTTCATAGACCGGTGAACAGGACCCCCAGATCCCGTTGTACTCCCATTTTCCCAACTTGACGCCATTTAGATAGTAATCTGCATTCCTGTTTTTGATACCAAAGTGGATAACCTCACATTTATCCACATTAAACTTAATCTGCCATTCATCTGCCCACTCCCCCAACCTGTCCAAGTCACCCTGCATTCTCATAGCATCCTCCTCACAGTTCCCACTGCCACCCAGCTTTGTGTCATCTGCAAATTTGCTAATGTTACTTTGAATCCCGTCATCCAAATCATTGATGTGTATTGTAAATAGCTGCGGTCTCAGCACCGAGCCTTGGGTATCCCACTAGTCACTGCCTGCCATCCTGAAAGGGACCCGTTAATCCCTACTATGTTTCTTGTCTGCCAACCAATTTTCTATCCATGTCAGCACGCTACCCCCAATACCATGTGCCCTACTACACAGGAACTGATCCTGTGTCTATAGAACATTGGATAATTATCACCAATGCATCCACAATTTCTAGAGCCACTTCCTTAAGTACCCTGGGATGCAGACCATCAGGCCCTGGGGATTTATCAGCCTTCAGTCCCATCAGTCTACCAAACAGCATTTCCTGCCTAATGTGGATTTCCTTCAGTTCCTTTGTCACCCCAGATCCTCTGGCCACTACTATATCAGGAAGATTGTTTGTGTCCTCCTTAGTGAAGACGGATCCAAAGTACCTGTTCAACTCATCTGCCATTTCCTTGCTCCCCACAATAAATTCACCTTTTTCGGTCTTCAGGGTCCAACTTTGGTCTTAACTAATTTTTTACTCTTCACATACCCAAAGAAGCTTTTACTATCCTCCTTTATATTCTTGGCTAGCTTACCTACGTACCTCACCTTTTCTCCCCGTATTGTCTTTTTAGTTATCTTCTGGTGTTCTTTAAACATTAACCAATCCTCTTAATTCCCGCTCATCTTTGCTACGTTGTACTTCTTCTTTTATTTTTATACTGTCCCTGATGTCCCTTGTCAGCCAGTCGCCTCTTACTCCCCTTGGAATCTTTCGTCCTTCTAGGAATAAACTGATCCTGCACCTTCTGTATTATTCCTATAAATACCTACCATTGTTGTTCCACTGTCATCCCTTCTAGAGTATTTCTCCAGGAACTTCATCAGTTCCTCCCTCACAGCCCCATAGTTCCCTTTATTCAACTGCAACACTGACACCTCAAATCTAGCCTTCTCCCTCTCCAATTGTAGATTAAACCTGACCATATTATGGTCACTACCTCCTAATGGCACATTAACCTCAATCCCTTTACCTACAATTCCCTTTATCAAATCCGGTTCATTATATAACACTAAATCCAGAATTGCCTTCTGCCTGGTAGGCTCCAATACAAGCTGCTCTAAGAATCCATCACGAAGGCACTCTACAAAGTCCCTTTCTTGGGGTCCAGTACCAACCTGATTTTCCCAGTCTACCTGCATGTTGAATTTGAATCCCTTCATCCAAATCAGAATTACCTTTGCTACATGCCAATTTTAACTCCTGATTCAACTTGCACCCTATGTCCAGGCTACTGTTTGGGGGCCTGTAGATAAGTCCCATTAGGATATTTTTAACCTCACAATTCCTTAGTTCTATCCATACTGACTCCACATCTCCGGTTTCAATTTCACCCCTTGCAAGGGACTGAATTTCATTCCTCACCAACAGAGCTACTCCACACCCTCTGCCCACCTGTCTGTCTTTTTGATAGGAGGTATACCATTAAATATTCAGTTCCCAGCCCTGGCACTGTTGCAGCCATGTCTCTGTAATTCCCACAACATCATACTTGCCAATTTCTAAGCCTCAAGCTCGTCCACTTTATTTCTTATACTTCGCGCATTCATATAAAACACTTTGACCTCCGTATTCACATCCCCCCTCGCAATTGGCCCTGACCGTACTCTTTTATCCCTTCTCAAACTTTCCTTCCCATTAATTTGAGAATCTTTTGTAATTTTTCCTGTAGTCACTACCCCTTCAATTCCATCATTATACTCCCAATTTGTCAATCCCTCCCCCCACTATTTAGTTTAAACCCACACGTGTAGCCCTAGCAAAAGTCTGCCTGCCAGAATGTCAGTCATCCTCCAGTTAAGGTGTAACCCGTCCCTTTTGTACAGGTCACCCCTACCCCAGAAGAGATCCCAGTGGTCTATAAATCTAAATCCTTACTCCCTGCACCAGCCTCTCAGCCACACATTCAGATCCCCTATCTCCCTGTTCCTGTCCTCATTAGAACAAGGTACTGGAAGCAATCCAGAGATAACAACCCTAGAAGTTCTGCTTGTCAGTCTTCTTCCCAACTCTCTGAACTCATGTTGGAGAACCTCCTTCCTCTTCTTCACAATGTCGTTTGTGCCTACGTGCACAACTACTGCCGGCTGTTCACCTTCTCTCTCGAGGATGTTCTGAATTCGGCTCCTGACATCCTGAACCCTGGCACCAGGGAGGCAACAGATCATAATTGGAAACTGAAAAGTAGGGGAAAGCTGGGAAAAGGACTGTGACCATTCACTTTATTCATGTCCCTCATGATTTTATGTACCTCTATCAGGTACCTCGACCCAGCTTATCTAATCTCTCTTTATAATTCAAGCCTTCAAATGTCCCAAACATCATTGTGAATCTGTTCTGTACCCTTTCAAGCTTAATGACATCCTTCCTATAGCTAGGCAGTCAGAACTGCACATAATACTCCATGTGTGGTCTCACCAACGACTTGTCCAGTTTTAACATGATGTGTCAACCCTTGTACTTAACTTTGTATCATTTAATAACCTTGGATGTGGCAAATGCCTTCTGTAAATTTAAGTACGATATATCATCTTCTAGCCATCGTGTGGTTTTTTTCAAAGAACTCCAATAATATGGTCAAACAAGGTTTCTTTTGCACAAAACAATGTTGAGTTTTCTTGATTTTTTTTTTATTGTGTACCTGCTAATATAACTGATTGCCTTATAGTTTATTGCCTTGTCTCCATTCCTTTTTGAATAAAAAAGTTACATATATTATTTTTAATTATCACCTAATCTATTCCAAATCTATAAACTTAGAAAAATTAAAACTTACCGGCCACCTCTTTTAAGACCTTAGGAGAAAGTCAACCAAGACCCTGAGACGAGTTAGCCCACAGCTCCAGCCACTTCTCCAGTGATTGTAATTTTCTCAAGTCCTCCCTTTGTTCCAATTCCCTATTAACAGCTATTTTAGCAATGTTACTTGTATCCTCTAGCGTGAAGACTGACAAAAAATATGGCTATTTAATATTTATCTGCCAGCTCTTTATTTTTCATCTTTAATTCCTGCACTCTTTGAGACCAAGGCTTACTTTTTCTAATTAATCCTTAAATATCTACTGAAACTATTTTTTACCCTTTGTTTCATGTTCAAATGTGTTTTTCCTTATAAATCTTAAAATCACTATCAGCTGTCTTTTTTTTTAAAATATTCTGTCCAATCTACTGATCTGCTTCCCAGTTATGTGTAATTGTGTATTTTTTCTTTAACTGTGATACAATCTTTAACATGGGCAGTGGATATTCTCCTTGAATTTTTTATTTCTTCTATGTACACATTGATTCTGCATGTCCCTTATCTCAATTTAACAGTTCAATTTTTCTGGCTCTGCTGTCATGCCCTCATAATTACCCTCATGTTGTTTTAAAGTTATGATCATGGATTCTTTCTATCTCACTAAAATTGAATGTATTATTCAATCACATTATGATCACTGCTACCCAGGGGCATCTTCACTAAGGTTATTTAATTTGTAAATATTTCCTCTCGTACACTGAACATAATGGAAATAATTGCACAGGCTTATACTTTCCAAAGCCTAATGTTCTATCCACTTATTCACAAAACCCATCAATTTCGCCCGTCAATTTCATGAACCACCTTCATTGCCTTTTAAAAAAATTCAACATAACCATTCATTCTCCAGTCTGCTTCCCATCCTATTCACTAAAATCTTCATTGCCCATATCCTAGGTTGCACAAAGGAATGAGAAACTGACCACGGATATGCTTTTATCGCCATCAACCCTGAAATTCCTGGAACGATTAGCAGCAAAACTGTTCTATCATCACCCACACTATATTGTCACCAACAGCACTGTCTCTTCTTCACTAAACATTCCAGTACAAATTGAACCATAGCTACCAGGGGATTCATTAGGATGTGGGAATTTGCCAGTATCTTAATTACTGCAATTGCTTGTGATTCCAACTAACAAGAGCCATATTTGAGAGATACTTGCTTTGGGCCGGTTCTCATTCTAAGTTACAGAGAAACTAAGTTACAGAGAAAGGTTGAACAAGTTAGGACTTTATTCTTTGGAGCGCAGAAGGTTAAGGGGGGACTTGATAGAGGTTTTTAAAATGATGAGAGGGATAGACAGAGTTGACGACGAGGAAAAGCTTTTCCCACTGAGAGTAGGGAAGATTCAAACAAGGGGACATGACATGAGAATTAAGGGACTGAAGTTTAGGGGTAACATGAGGGGGAACTTCTTTACTCAGAGAGTGGTAGCTGTGTGGAATGAGCTTCCAGTGAAGGTGGTGGAGGCAGGTTCGTTTTTATCATTTAAAAATAAATTGGATAGTTATATGGATGGGAAGGGAATGGAGGGTTATGGTCTGAGCGCAGGTATATGGGACTAGGGGAGATTATGTGTTCGGTACGGACTAGAAGGGTCGAGATGGCCTGTTTCCGTGCTGTAATTGTTATATGGTTATATGGTCATTCGACATATCAACAAATACATATCTAAGTATTCACACACCATGAGCTAAAGGTAAATAACAAAATCAACTTTATTATGCACTGCTGGAATAGACAGGCAATTAGTTAAAGTAAAATTCCACGTTTTATTTTTCAGAGTGTTTGTCGACAACTTAATTCACAAGTGATAAAAGCTAATCTGTGCTTGTTATTTCATTGCCAAATTAAGTTGTAAATATTAATGCAAAGCCAAAAAACACACTTTTAGGATTCAGCCTATGTTGGAGTATTTGAGAAGATGTGTAATAGGAACAGGTTTTATTCAGTGTGAGTGAGAATGCAGATTAAAATTTTTTTTTTTTTTTTAATTTGAAATTCTGCACCTATTATTTAATTCAACAGGCGAAACTGAGAATACTCATCTGGTGCAGAGGATCTTGAGACACAGTATATAACGTTTTACTCTAACTTGAGTGACTCTGACAAGCAAATGATAGGTGTGTTAAAATTGGGATAGGATGGAGAGAGGAGGCAGGGTGAACCATTTCCCAAAACCTACATACCTTTAACCCGAGTGGCAAAAGCATTGATTTCATGTGCAAGACTTGAAAACAAATCAAGAATCTTCTTACAATTCAGTATTTGGATACGATAAACATCTTCTTGCCATATACTAATTATAATTTGTTTTAGAAAGCCGATAAAGATATTTGTTTGTTTTCAGCACAAATTCAATATAACACTTTAATGTGCAACTTAGATCCAAACCACCAGCACTGATGGGATTGCTGTTTTAAACCACTCAGTTACGAAAGTGTTTTTCTCCAGACTGCTCAGCAGAAGTTGCTGAAACTGTAGCGGTTACTGTATTAGCTCTGGTTATTTGACATGCATTGTTCACCATTATCTTCAATGTTATCGCCTTTTCTTGGATAGTGCAGTATCTAGATACAAACAAAATTTTAGCATCAGTCTTTGCAATCCAAAGCACAACAAATAATCTACTTATTAGAGAACATCCATTAAATGGGAAGTGTTGAAAAGGGGGATGGTAAGACCACAGATAACAAAGAATAGCAATGGTTTGATGGGGAAAAGAAGCACATCAGCTATAGGAAACTACCCAATCTCATTCAATTTCCTGTTACTGTGCAATCAAAGGCCTATTTAATAAATGCTAAAGTAAGGCCAAGCACATTTCACCTAGTATCGCACAATGTCGATGGTTGAATTTTCCAATTTCATGTCACCTATCAGTTCCTGTCCCATCACTTCTCTGCACTTCCTCTATATAGATCATTTTTTATCTTCCCCCAACCTCTTCCTAATGCATGATCTCCACCCAAAACATCAACACGTTCCTTTTGCCCCCACAGAAGCTGCTTGACCTACTGAATTCTTCCAATTTATTTTTTGTTCTGGATTTGATTCCAGCATCAGCAGTCATTTGTGTCTCCACTCCAAAACATTCTATCACCTCAAGGAAAACAAACCTAGCTAAACTGTTGCCCCTTTCCAAGTAAAGTCCTGGTGGATCTCCTCTGAACTCTCCCCACTGCATTCACATTCTTCCCATTGTGTAGCGACGACAACAGCACAATATTCTAGCTGTGACCATACACAAGTTTTATAAAGGTGGTACCATGACTTCTGTGTCCTTATTTTCTATGCACCGGCTAATGAAGTTTAGCATCTTGTTTGAAGAAGGGTCTCGACCCAAAACTTCACCCATTCCTTCTCTCCAGAGATGCTGTCTGTCCTGCTGACTTACTCCAGCTTTTTGCGTCTATCTTCAGCATCTTGCTTGCCTGCTTCACTGCTTTACCTACACTGCTACCTTTAGGGATCTATGGACTTGTACATCAAACTTCATCTGTTCCTCAATATTCTCTCGGGCCCCACCATTCATAGTGTATATATTATCCTTGTGCATCACCTTGCACTTATTGGGATTAAAATTCCATCTGCCATAACTAAATTTACCAGCCAATCAATATTTAAAAATGTTATGCATACCATCACTTTAAACTCACTTTCTCCGGTATAAATGAAACATGGGAAGTAGCCAGAAAATTAATTCACTTTGAATACATTGGAAAAAACCATGATACTAAGTAAATAAATAGATACAAGAGTGCAGATAATGTAATCAGCAGCAAATACTGGTTCTCCTGCTCCTTGTCTTCTTCCCACTTAATATTCAAAATATTTATTTGAGTCTGAATTATCACTGGCATACTGAGCCTGCTCGTCCTAGTTTCCAGGGCAACCGTGCAATATTCTTCCACTGCATTGTATCAAATAATATAGATTTGATGGAATCTTCAATGACCATGACTGTACACAATTCTGACCATCCAATTCTAATAAGCTAGAATGGATTTCACAAATATACAAGGTTTAAAAACCAAATCTCAAAGTGTTGCACTCTGTTGATTAAAATATTGAACTCTCTTCGAGCAGCATGCCAAGATTGAGATCAGGATGCAATTTCTATCAACGTTGTAAAATGCCGTCACTATCAATTTACCACCAGAGGATTAAAGGGAAGAGATTAGCAGGTGACATTACATTTTCGTTTAGGTCAGTGTATAGTTAGGACATGAACGGTTCAATCAGAAACCATTCAAGTTTTAAAGTTGATTTTTAATAGAAAAGATGGGGCAAATGGCAGGGAATAGAGTCAACTGATCTGCTCTGTGAAATGCTATCAATCTTTCTGGGAGCCACTTTAGAATTAACAGTTAAGAGAAAACTGCAGTATTTTATGTTATTCAATAATGTACAGGATTTTAAAATGTTACATTCAAGGTAAATTCATCGCAATTCAATAAACAACTATCAATGTAAAAACTTTCCAAAAAATTTAGTGGAATATTTTCTAACAAGTTGGCCTGTTTTCCCCCCAAAAGTTACTGAAATGCAAAAGGCATTTGAACTGATATGAATAGGAAGAGCAAGAGAAGCTATTGGCCAAATGTAGTAAAATGGGACCAGCCCAGTATGTAACCTGGTCAGCAAGAACAAGGTGGACTGAAGAGCCTCAGTCTAATTAGCCTTTGACGCTAAATGGAATTTTGTCATTTCCCAGGAAGAAACTAAGAGCATAAAATATCATTAAACTTTTTTACTATTTGTGAGTTCATTTCAAATTAATCACCATATCACATTAGTTAGGATAAATAAGATATTAAAATAATTACAAATATAAACATCCTTGATCATTTATTTTCAGTGTCCAATGTGCCCGTAAGGGTGAAGTTCAACACAGCGGGACCCAAAGTGAAGAAACAAAACAACTGAAACCTTATAAAAACAAAGCATGCTAATGGGCAATAATGTTTCCTTCTCTACCTTACACGACTTATGGCAGTCAACAACAGACATGGCTTAAGAACTCTAAGTACCCACGGGACCGCATCTGAGGGCAATCCCGCCAAAACTCATTGAGCATATACTAGCTTCTTAGTGCCCGCTTGCTTTGAACCACTCATCTTTTCAGGGCATCATTTTAAAGTTGCAAGAAAAAAAAAATCACCACCCATAGGAACAGATCAATTCTAAAATTATAGTGGCATCTCTAATCGGACACTGAACACACCTGAGCAATTACAAATGCCTGTGAAGCCATGTGTCCCAAACATTATGGTGCCCTGAAATGGTGAAACCAAAATGTATAAAAATGGCCTTTATTAAAATCTGAAATGTGCACTTTAACCACATGTGATTTTTTCTATTAGAAATCTCAAATTGTGGAGTACAGAGACAAATAAATGAATGATGGATCTTTGTCCCAAACATTATGGAGGGCACTGGATATTACAACTGAGGTCACTACAATTGCAGAGCAGTACTGAAAAGAATGTATACTCTGCAACACTATGGATAGGACAGGTTTAGAGGGATATGGGCCGAATGCAGATCAGCGGTACTAGTGTAGATGGGACATGTTGGTTGGTGTTGGCAAATTCACGCTGTATGACTCTATGACAACACACATATTCAAATACTTTGAAAATTACCTTTCTTGTCGGCATGAACTTTTGGGGATTTCTTCCCTTTCGTGCAGTCAGGTATTATTTTTACTTGCCGGTGCCGCCTGGATCTGGATACCTTTATGCAAAATATTATTTTCAAACAATTAATAACTTTGTTTGTATCACATGAACCAACAACATGATGGGTTTTTTTTTTTTAACATTTCTGTACCAAGACATTAAATCCAGACAATTTGTACCTCATATGAAGAAGCAAAATTCTAAACAAAATTAATTACCCAAGATCCTTAATAAGAAATGTGACTTTAGAAGGAAATATATTCTAATACTGATTTCTCAACTCAATCTCAAGTCTTCTTAGGTGAACTCTATATCATGACTGTACCAAGAATACACCATCAGTTTTTCATCCAGTAAAGTTAAATATTTATATTTGCAATTACAAAGCAAATATTACTAAATAAGAGATAAATAAGTAGGTGAAGAAAATGATTCTGGCACACAGACCTTGATTGCGGAATTATACGATTTTGACTTTATCTCTGCTAAGGTCTGTGCACGTTTGAAACCCTGTTTGAGAAACAAAAATCACGTTAATTAATCATTGTACATAGAGAATGCATATTACAGCAAGCTAATATTGCTAGTTAGTTTCTATTCATCAATACCATATTCGTCTATGATGTACATACATCTGTTAAAACAGCTAAAATGCATCACACTAGACATGCGCACTTGCAACAATGCTAAAGTTAATACATTTCCACCATTCTAATGCTAATGGCAGTAAAGAGACAATTGTCCACTGATATCAGAAGAGTGCATTTTCCTTCTGTTATAAATCCTTCCATTATAAATAGTATTAAAATTACTATTATTTTCATATTCACTTCAAAGAAAATATATCACTATATGCCACACAGATTTAGTCAATAATACTTACTGCAGCTACATGCACATAATGTGAACAAAGAGCAGGAACAGGCAATTTAGCCCCTCATGTCTGCTCTGCCATTTATTAAGATTGGCAGATCTGCTGGTCTAACTGTAACCTCAAACCTGCATTCCCCCCCCCTCCTATTTTGTTCATATAAAGCTGTTGTTGTACAGGTGATTTACGTAACACCCAGTACTTCAGCAGATCAATCATCCTTTGTAAAAAGGAATATACTGATTTGCTGTAGGTCACACCACACTGACACTATTCTAGTAAAAACACACAGAAAAACCAACAGATTTGCAGCAGTTACTTTATTCAGATATGGAAATGTACCCAATGTATTGAACAACCTTGCTCTTTTTCACCAAACACAATTTGCAACAAGGTCTTCGCTTCAACTATCACCTTACAGTACTAAACATGTAATATAAAATGTAAGCAAACAATATGGCCAATCAATGAACGGATGCTGCAATGATGTGCAAGGGAGCGGTAGAGTGACTCAAGTGATCAGAGGAACATGGACTGATTGGTGAAGAACTGCATCCACCAAAGGCATATTCTGCGCATTGATTCGAGGAACCATGTACACCCACCCATCATCCCAGCATGCTCCATTTGGAGCTGTGAGGTAGCAGCACTAACCACTGCCATAGCAATTTACAGCAACCAATTAAACTGTGCATCTTTGGTATGGAAAGGAGGGGGGGTAGTGGAGCACCCAGAGGAAATCCATCCAGTCACAGGGAAAATGTGCAAACTCCACACAGATACCACCCAAGGTCAGGACTGAACCAGGTGCCAGACACAGTGAGTCCGTGGTTATTGTCAGCCCTTGGTTTATATATCAGGCACTGATAATGGTAAATAAAATAACACTTACAACATGAAAGCAACTAACATTTTTAATTCTAAACTGCCATAGTATCTGATACACAATATAAAACCAATTTCAATAGCACTAAAGGTTCAAAAGAAAAGCTCCAGAACCAGTTTTTAAAGACATTTGCAATGTAAATGAACAGCGAGTCTGGGACAGTCAATACTGCAGTGAGTGTTCATGGTCTATAAACTGGTCATTTGTTTTTAGATTTACTGTAGGCAAGAAAGAAATTAGCAAGAAGAAAGAGATGGAGCATTTATGACTCAAGGAATTCCCTGCACTCAACTGCTACAAATTTATACTAAACTTTTGTCTCCACATTTATCAAATGTCCAAAGTATCAATGAATCATTTGCTGTCATGTACCAATTATGAAAATACAGATTAGATTAACAAATTAATTTATTATCTTGTTCTTCCACCTTACATCGTCTACTAAGGCAAAAATGGTCAATACTTTTGAAGAACAGAATTTATATGTAAAATGGGAAGGGAGACGGAGACACCTCAACATAGATGGTTGGTGAAGAATGTGTAGGGGGTTCAGCTGCTCACTGACAACTGTCTTAGAATTCTTACAATGAAGAACAGTGCAGCACAGGAAGCCCTTCGGCCCGCAATACCTGTACTGAACACAATGCCACATCCCTTCACAACTAATCCCTTCTGCCAATACATGATCCATGTCCCTCTAACCTCTGCACATTCAGGAGCTTATTTAAATGGCTCTTAAACATCACTATCGCATCTGCTTCCAATATCACCCGAGTACGGCACCCACAACCGTTAAAAAATAATCCCACACATCTCTTTAAAATATTCTCCCTATGCCCTCAAGCATTTAACATTTCCACCCTGGAAAAAAGATTCCTTATCTATGCCTCTCAATTTTATGAACCTCTATCAGATCTCTCCCCAGCTTCTGATCTTCCAAAGAAAATAATCCAAATTTGTCCAACATCTCCCTATAACTAATATCCTCTAATCCAGGTAGCATCATTGTGAACCTCTTCTGCACTCTCGAAAGCATCCACATCCTTCCTGTAACGGGGCAACTAAAATTGCACACACTACTCCAAATGCTGCATAATCAAAGTTTTATAAAGTTGCAACATTACATCTTGACTCTTCTACACAATGTCCCGACAGATGAAGGCGAGCATACCATAATTCTCCTTTACCACATTATCTACTTGCGTGGCTACTTTCAGAGAGTCAAGGACTTCCAGATCCATGGATCCCTCTATACTTCAATAGAGGTCCTGTTTACTTTCCCCTAACATTTGACATCGCAAAGTGCAACATGCCATAGTCCACCATTTCTCTGCCCACAAACTATTTCCTATTGTATCATTTGACAGCTTTCTTCATTGTCCAGAACTCCACCAATTTGAATGTCAATTTTGTGTGTTCAGAGATATTAAGTTCATCCAGAGTCCGGAATGGAAGAGAGTTTATCAACGACAGAGAAAGTCACTACCTGCTAGAATGATGTTTCAAACAACTTCTCAATGTGATTCTGTCCTTGATGCAAGTAAATCCCATTTACTCTTGATCAAAACTCCATGTCAACTTAATAAAGAAGGCCTCGAGAACAAGTGTATAGGAAAGAACTGCTGGCCGGGAACAGGTGGCAAGCCAGTTGAACTGCCAAACCTGAGTTACAACGTCAGAACTCATGGATGAGAAGAACATGCTAGGGGACCTCAGGGATAGTGTATTACTAATTATCTTGACGAAAGAAGATAATATGACCGTAATCACTACGGACAAGCCACTCTGCTGTCTGCTACAGTGACAGTCAGAATTGGTAGCCCAACAATCAAAGGACGTTGAGCAAGTGTAAATATTTATCCATGTGGTTAATATTAATCATATAACATGGATTTTCATCCTTAGTGAAAACTCTACAAGGCAGATAGGTAAATGGGATTTATACACTTATATGGAGGCAATTTTTGAGTAGTTAAAGCAAATGGAGGGCTAAATAAGAGGCAACAAAATTATGAGGGTTGAGGTTTTCTGCTATAGAAATACACTGCAGCTAGCTGCACGCAGCTAGCTGCAGTGTGAGCAAAGTCAGAGTTCGACAGTTGCTCAGTTCACCGAGATTGCATGTCGCAGCTTTGTTCAATGGCCAGGGAGGGCAATGGATACCGTGGTTCAGGTCAAAATCCGCAGTTTTTGAGGAATACTAGGACCACATAACTAAACCA
This sequence comes from Leucoraja erinaceus, assembly GCF_028641065.1. Taxonomy (NCBI): domain Eukaryota; kingdom Metazoa; phylum Chordata; class Chondrichthyes; order Rajiformes; family Rajidae; genus Leucoraja; species Leucoraja erinaceus. Next base: position 21,903,349 of record NC_073385.1, read on the forward strand.
AAATTAACACATTGCAACCAACTGATTGATCTTATCAATTCTGCATCTTAACTGCTTTGATAATGAGCCTATATTTATGATTCAAATTCAAAAACATTAGTTAATAATAAACATTAATCAAAAGCATTAATTAAATAGTAAGCATGATTGGCTTTTCTCACAACTGTCTCTCTTGCTACATCCAATGCAGTATATTCAATATTCATTTAAATTCAGGTTTAATTTCTTTTAATAAATGTCTCAGCGTCTTTCATTTACTCGTGGAACTCAATTTTCATTGAGATTTAAACTCATACAAAACTCTACATGCCAAGTGCCGAATATGAAGCACAGAACTGACACGAATTTTAGCCCAGGCCAATCCTATATACACTGTTCACTGAAGGTCATGAAAAATCAATCAGCAATACTTTTGCCAAGTAAACAAAGGGGCACTAATTACTATACAAATCACCTCTGTATCATTGATCTTACAGTAAGGTTAGAAGCCACAACTATAACTAAAAAGCTATTAATGAGTGGCAAAGATGGAATATTTGAAACTCAATTATACAATGAACATTTTTCTAATGCAAAGAATCGAGTAGTTTTAACCAACCTATCCGATTTCCACTTATTCAGCAAAGCAAGGATTTGTGAATAATTTACATTACTACCAAGACAGAGACAATGCAATAATTTGGCATAACTCCACAGGGCCAGAAATTAATACATTCTAGTCTTGAATTTTCTGATACCATACAAGATCACCCTTTGGTAACAAGAAATCAGAGAAATTCAAAATCTCCATGCAAACACCACAGTTTTCAATTTAGTTGTTCCATTCTCACCTTTTCTTCTTCAGGTTCTTCACATTTTGAGACTGGGATTCCTGACTGGTCAGTCAAGTTCATGTTCTGCGATATTTCAAAGAGAAAAGAGTTTTATTTGGTTTGATAAGAAGTAGTCGTACTGAATGCTGCATTTTGCACAACATATTTTCAGACTGGCAATACTACAGAATCTAAACAATTCCACATTTTTTAAATTTAGAAGATAGAACAGTACAGAACGGTAACAGGCCTTGAGACTCATGATGTCTGTGTCAACCATGATGCCAACATTAAACTGACCCATCTATCTGTGCATGGTCCTTATCCCCTTACCCCCTGCTTGTCCAAATGTTGTTATTGTATCAACTTTCACCACCTTCATTGGCAATGCATTCCAAGCATTTACCATTGTGTATAAAAAAAACTCATCATGAATCTCCTTTAAACTTGCCCCCCTCACCTTAAATCAATGCACTCTAGTATTGAATATTTCAATAGACAATAGGTGCAGGAGTAGGCCATTCGGCCCTTCAAGCCAGCACCGCCATTCAATGTGATCATGGCTGATCATCCCCGTTCCTGCCTTCTCCCCATATCCCCTCCGCTATTTTTAACAGCCCTATCTAGCTCTCTCTTGAAAGCATTTCCACACTGTGAAAGCAAAATTGACTGTTGCACACTGTACCAGGTGCCAATATCTTTATTTTAATGCAGCAACCAGAACTGCACACAATACTCCAAATATGGCCTGACCAATGTTTTAGATAGAATATGATTTCTCCACTTTTATACTCAACAGATATCATATGCCTTATTTACTACCTTATCTACTTGTTGTGCAACTTTCAAGAGTCTAGGACTTTCTGCCCAAGATACCTCTGTACATCAATGCTCACATGCACATCTTTACAGGGATCTTATGAACCGCATTAAGGAACAGAAAACTAGAAGAAGAAATTAAACAAAAAAGGAAAGTCCTAACAGGAAGGAAGATAGCAAAAAATGTAGGAGCCGCCGCACAGAGTGAGAAAGAGGTTAAAATCAAAAAAAGTGGTGGGTTTCATGAACAGACAAAGCACAAGTGCAAAGTCATAATAAACGTTTACAAGACATAGGTTTGACCATAACTAGAATATTGTGTACAGTTCTCTGTATCATACTTTAGGAAAAATGTGAAGTACTTAGAAATTGCAGAATCAGCTTATCAGAATGGTTCCAGGAATAAAGGACCTTATGTGTATGAATTAACAAGAAAAATTGGTTGCTCTCTTTTAAACAAAGAAGGTTGAGAAGAGATATTCAAAACCATGCGGGGTTTTGGCACAGTAGAGAGAAAAGATCTCTTGCTGGAAAGGTCAACATTATCAGATGATCAATAAAAACTCTCAAAAGGCATAACAATTGTTGTTTATTTCAAATTGGAATGCACTGAGAAGTGAAAGAGGATTCAACTATAACATTCAAAAAGTGCTGAATGAATTTGTGAAATAAAAATGTTTCTAAAGCCTCAGGGAGAGTGGGGAAGGGGTGGGAGGAGAGAACGACAAGCTTAATTGCTCTGGTTCAGACATGACAATGACTCATTTGGTCAGCCAGATGAACAGTTTCTGTGCTGTAGCATTTATCTCTCTGTGATTCAGGTGGGAGCATAGATATAAAGAATTATTCTGTTTTCTCACTTCATACGCCAAGGATACAAAGAAGTCGCCTATGAACATCGACCTCTGCTTTCGTTGTACCTTGTTCAATTCTAAACAGTTTTAATGTACCTTGTACTGAAAAAAGTATATACTGCATACAATTGCACAAATAATTTTACCTTATTCTCTTGCCACTGTTGAAAATTCAATGCAATATTCTTCAAATCAGACACAAAGTTCCCTCGAATTAAACTTAGTGCTTTGTCCAGCTGTGTTTTGTTTGCAGAGATCGTATGCTTCATGGCTTGATAGTGTTCATGTACATTTGTTAATTCCTTTAACAGAAACAAGGGGAAAAATTAATTATTTCCATGTCATTGTTCAGAAGATTAAAAAAATTCCCTTCCCTGTCCAGGGAAAAATGTCATTGTGTTCCTTCTCTCAACAACTGTCCACATTTCTCATTGCAATGAAAACTACAGATCACTTGCATCCATAATGACATTATATTAACTAACTTACAAACATCCCCGCCCCCAACCCCACCTGGACTTACGTCTGTTTCTCCCCTACCTTCTTCCACCAATATTCCGCCCTCTGGCTTTGCAAGTCCTACCTCTTCTATCCTTATCTCACACGATTTGCCTTTTCATCTCTGGCCTTTGTCCAACCATCTGCCTATCAAAAATCCCGCTCACCTGTATCCAACTATCACTCATCAGGCTATGTCTCCCTTCCAGTTTCCCTCCCCCCCCACCACTACCACCTCATTCAGTATGAAAAAGGGTCCCAACTTGAAAGTTCACCTATCCATGTTCTCCTCTCCTGAGATGCTGCCTGACCCACTGAGTTACTCCAACACCTTGTGTCATTTTTTGTAATCCGGCATCTGCAATTATTGCCTTGTATTTTTTTTTTTTACAAACTGTAATCTCCAGTTTCAGCCCAAATCATTCCCCATTAAGGTCATACCTCCAAAGCCTCGGCATTAATGAGTTCAGATATCAGATTAGACTTTTCCCGTAAATTCTCATTCACATCTTCATTGGGAATTTTTTTTCTCTTTCGATTGTAAATGAGCTGAAAAATAGGAATGAAAAGCAATTTCTCAGCATTTCTCCCCCAAGGAGTATTTTAAAATTATCTTACCTAGTTGTATACTGGTGTATTATTATCCAGTTTGAGAAAAGAACCAGTGAAAGAAGATAAAGATCAGCAGCAATAACCAGAACCTGATAAGTATATGAAGACTTACTATTCCTAGACCGAATTCCTCAATAAAGTATTGTATGCAACCATGCCCTTCCTGTAGTGTGGCACTGGTGAGCAAAGATCGGAGAAGGCTAAGATCCAATGGACTGACTGTAGTACACAACGGAGCGGAACCTCCGCCATTTTTGGAATTCGACTCCTACTTCCGTTAAGCCTCTCGCAGTTTAATTCGCGTCAGTCCATTGGATTTCGCAAGAGTGGTCGATCTTAGCCTTCTATGATCTTTGGTTTAATCAGTGTTATAGGGGGACAGTGTGTGTGTGTGTGTGTGTGTGTGTGTGTGTGTGTGTGTGTGTGTGTGTGTGATATCGCTCATCTACAAAATTCATAATTTTGTTAATTTTCTTTTTAAATGTTTTTCTCCCTGCCAGAGGTGCTGCTTGTCCCATTGAGTTACACCAGCATTTTGTGTCTAGCACATTAGTTCATCCGTCTACCAATCTAATAGGCACTCGGGTGCGTATGATACATCTCAGCTGTTGCTCTAATGAATGGGAAGCAATTTAACACAAACGCTTCAAATATTGCAAGAACTGAACAACTTTAACCCTTTTAACTCCACTAATTCTGGACAAAACAAAAACGGTCGCTCTATGGTGTCGATATTCCTCGCTGTGTTGGGGCAATATGTTGGTGAAGAGAAAATCCTCATCAGGAAATTCATTGTTTTGACCGATGATCTGATACGATCAGATGAGCGAATGATTGTAACCTTTTAGGGGACACTATCATTTGTTCGTCTGAAGAAGGGTCTCGACCGAAACGTCACCCATTCCTTCTCTCCAGAGATGCTGCCTGTCCCGTTGAGTTACTTCAGCTTTTTGTGTCTTATCGACGAACATTTGTTTGACGGTACCCCGTGCATCAATACACGCTCCCCCCCCCTTTCTAGCCAGTAATAAAAACTTCCCTTTGACTGCGCCCATGAGTTTTCCGTTTTGGTTACATTTTATAATTGATATATTGTGAATTCTAATTCAGAATCGACACATTCTCGCATACAGCAGAACCATGTCACAAATAAACGTCCAACCCGTGCCAATTGTAGCTCTCCTCTTCACTGCAAAAAGTGAGATATGATTCCCATTGCAGCAATCACATCACAGGTGGGAAACCTGAAGAGAGGTAATGTCGCCTACATTGGCGATTCGAGCAATTTATAGCAGAACAGCACGCTATGCTTGTAGATGTGGACGCCATGACGGAAGCCGATTTCCAAGATGGCGCTAAAATTACCCATGACCTACTACTGCTTTTTCGCCGAGTGGACCATCTTGCTCTTGCTCTAGTATCTCCGTGGGTGAGGTTGCAGATTCACCAAGATGTTGCCTGGATGTAGCACATCAGTTCTGAAGAGAGAACTGGATTTGCTGAGTTTGTTTTAACGACACTGAAGAATAGGTTGAAGTGCAGAACTTGATTGAGGTGCACAAAATGATATGAGACATGAAGTTAGAAATAAACTATTTCTGGGTACATTCCTCTTGGCACATGGATAGGAAAAGTTTAGAGGGATATGAGCCAAACGCAGGGAGGTGGGACTAGTACAGATCAGGCGTCCTAGTCAGCATGGGCAAGTTGGGCCGAAGGGCCTGATCTGTGCTGTATTATTCTAACCTTTAATGAGGTGTCTATATATGAAGGGTTGAGGTTTAAAGATAATGCAACGTGAGTTTAGAGAATATGAAGATTTCTTTTCCTCCAAGAGGATGTTTGAAATCTAGAAATCTGCTTGAAGTGGGAGTCAAGTATTCGTACAAATTTAAGAAGCATTTGGATAAGTTACCGCAAAGACGACAAAAGCCAATTGCTGGATAATGGGAATACAGGTGCACAACCTTTTATCCGGTGTTCCAGAAACCGAAAAGCTCCGAAAACCGGCCATTTTTTCCAGATGTCGTCTGCACACCAAAGCTCGCGTTTGGCGCCAAACTTGACCCGAAACGACCCAAGGTCAACCCAGGTCTGTACTACAGTAGCGGCTGCCTCCTCCCTGAGACCGGGAGATTTCCCTGCTCATTGCTTAAATGTTAGTCAGTAGTTTGGATTCTTTTATGTGAAGGGGGGTCAACGGGTAAACTTGATTCTTAGTCCCCTAAAACGGAGAGGCGGGGAGCGGTCAAATTACCGGGTGCCGGCAGTAAGCTCCGCAGCGCTGTGGCGGTGGGGCAGCGGGGTTCGCGCCGGTTGCAGCTCCGATTCAACTCTATGGCTGCGAGACGCTCCAAATCCAGCGCGCGCCCGGACGCCCCAGCTCCGCGAATGTCGGGAGTGGGCGGCGTTGCAGCGCTGGGATACCAGCGGGGTGCGGGCAATGCCTTACCGGGTCGCCGTGCGGCCAGCTCCGGAGCGCTGTGGCCGCTACACACAACATCGCGGAGCGTCGCTGGATTTGGAGCCGCGCAGCCAGAGTGAACGGGTCGGAGCTCAACTACGCAGCCCGCGGCCGACGAGTTCCAGCTCCGCGGCTCCAAATCCAGCGACGCTCCGCGAATGTTGGAAAAGGCGGCCACAGCGCTCCGGAGCTTGCCGCACGGCGACTCGGTAAGGCATTGCCCGCTCCCCGGATATCCCAGCGCTGCGATGCCGCCGACTCCCGACATTCTCGCTGGGGACCCGGCTTGTCCTGGATTTCCCTAATTATCGCGTGGGAAGTACGAGCTTGGATTTTGCATCGGGAACAATTGCTTCGGAGCTGCATCTAGCCGCCCGTCCGGACAGAGCCCCTTTGGGAGACCAGGTAGGTATGGGACTGTAAATGTGTATGAGAAATATAAAAAACATGTGGGGGGAAATGATTAAACGTTTCCAACAAACTAACTAACTAACTAACATTTATGCAATGATTCTCCCGGTCTCCGGGGAGGAGGCAGCTGCTCCAGACTTTTCAAGCCACCCGCGCTACCTACCTAATCTACGCTAAAAATCTTCCATTCTGAAATCCGAAAATGTCCGAAATCCGACAAGTGTCTGGTCCCAAGGCTTTCGGATAAAAGGTTGTGCACCTGTAGTATCGGTACCAGCTTGTACAGAATTGTCTGAGGGTCTATTTCCCTGCTGTATGCCTCTATGATTCTATGAGGTCGATGAGCTTGATGTTTCCATTAAAACAGATAGGAGTTTGCTGCCTTTCTTTAAATCCTGATACAATACCTCTTAGTAGCCAAGGATGTAGTCCTGATATCTGAATCTTTCTCATCTCACCTTTAGAAATATATTAATCTACATTTCTTCAATTTATTTTGCACTCTCTTTCTTTTCTCTTTGCAACAACTGTTGTACTTGTATGTGCATTGATTGTACTCACATATAGTATGATTTTCCGAGAACACTTAAAAACAAGACCTGTTCAATGTGTCTCTGTACAAATGACAATAATAAACCAATACCAATTTGCAGAGTTCAAACTTTGATAAACAATAGACCCTTAACTGGTACCTACCAATGCTGGCATTGCTGTGAAATGGAAGGCTTTGTCATTTAGAAGTTTGTTCAGAATATAAACAGCATCAAAATGTTCTGCGTTCACCATTTCCTCTTGGCAACTGAGCACCTCATCCCAATTCTTCAATGCTATCCTTATCTGTTAAAAAAAACAATCCCAAGTGCTCAATATCCAAATGTAATTTAAGGCATTTTGTTCAAACTCCATCATGGCAACAAATTCAGGGGAAAAAAAAGCATTGATCTCCAAATTTCTTACGTATCCCATTCACTATCCCTCGTTTTGATGGTGAGGAGACAAAGGCACATCAATCAGTTTATTTGCAGCAACACACCAATAAAGCGGTTTGAATATATAACATGAATAGAACTTTAAAATGCCCAAAAGGAACACACCAGTATTTAAACTCCGCACAAGCCTTCTCGCATCCCCATTCTTTGAACTGTGTCTACATTCTCTTCTATTCATCCTCTTTGGTTGCCCACCATAGCAATTATTTCCTGCTATGAATAAACTCTTTTCTTTTCTATTAGTGTTTATTGGTGACTATTTTATATTTAATGACAAGAATACAAGGCTCTCTCGAGATGGAAATATCTCCACATTGAATAGCTGATAGGGCAATAGATACAAAACTGCATTGACATTAAAGAAAGTGCGGCACATACCTTTTCCTTAGGCTGACAAAGCTGTGTATTGTAGAGCCCATAAAGGAGGTATAAGCCTCCAAATCGGATTTGAAAGCTGTAAGGAGGGGAAAAGTATCGACCTGCCATAGCTAGTGCTTCCTTGGTGAACTTCCTGCTATCAGTTTTGCCCATTTTCCCACTGAAAGACACAAATACAATCAGGATGCAACTTATATTCCCAACTATCTTTATAACATTGACAAATTTACAATCATATCCTCAGCGCTTTTAACCATGTCACTTCTATAAATTGTAAAAATTTAAGGGCACAGCATCGAATCGAGTACACCACTAATTTTATCTTGACAACCAGAAAAAGACCCACTGGGTTCCCATTCTCTCTTTCCTGCTGGCCAGCCAATCTTCTACCCATGCTAATTTATTACCTCCCATACCTAAAGCTTTTGATGGAACACCTTATCAATTGCAGGCAAAAAATGCTGGAATAACTCAGAGGGTCAGATAGCATCTCTGGAGACAATGAATGGGTGACAATTTAGGTCATTTAAACCAGCATCATTTCTTTTTTATACACATTATCAAATGCTTTCTACTTGTTCTCTTCTATCCACAGACATGTTAAAACTTCAATTGATCATGCCCGATTTCTCTTTCACAAAGCCAGTCCAGTAATGAAATCTAGACACAGGAAACTGCAGATGCTGGAATCTTAAATAGAACACAAAGGACAGGGGTAACTCAGTGAGATGCTGCCTAGCCAGTTGAGTTATTCCAGTTGTTACTGTACTACACAGTGTTAAAATGTGCTCAGTAGGAATAGGCACAGACTGGATCAGTCTCATATGCGATGCATTTCATGGCAACATATATTTGCAACTGTCATCACTTTAGCCATTTGGGCACAGGTGGATAACCAACACCTATGAAGTGCACACCTTAATAACTGCATTGTATTAAAAAAATCTTACTAAAAGATAGTAGAGAACTTCATGTCTCGCCAGATCGCAGAGAACTCCTCATAGCGCACACTTTCAGTCTGCTGAAAGCGCAGAAGCAACCGCTCAAAATCAGTTTTCAAACCAGCTGTTAATGACATGGTTCCCTTGTTTCTTGTTCTTCAGTCTCAGACACCCTGAAGGCAAATTAAGATTAAAATAAGATAGTTGCAAAAAAGGAAAGAACATCAATAGTTTGTGCACATGCACCTCATTCTCTTTTAAAAGAACATTCCAGTCCACTAAGCTTATCCAGAGTCATTGGACCATGTAGATCAGGAACGTTCAGTCACAAGCTCTATGCAAAAAGGGCAAGTGTAAATGATAAAATAAAATTATAGTGGGGCCATTCAATGGAGAAAGCTGGACATTGAACTCTGGGCTTGTGGCCCTGGTTTAAAAAATAGCAAAAAGCACCCAACTAGAAGATTGCTTGACCCAGCGTGGCATTAAAATGTATGCAATTTGGATGAATTAGGTTCTTGAACTGAACTGCATAATCCTAGTCATACCTCACCAATGGATCTGTATTACCCCTCCCAGTCAGACCCTTCCTGCACCATCGGAACCTCACTATCAGCGCACACTGCTCTCAGGATGGCTGCTATGGAGAGGAGACGGTTGCCCACCTCTTTGTAGTGTGTGAATTTGCAAAGAGAGTCTGGAGAGGTCTGCAAGGTCCTTGTCACGGTTTATTCCGAACCACTGTCACAGAGGACTCTGTGATTTACGGACTGTTCCCAGGGACGCATTCAGAGACTGACATCGAGTGCTGCTAGAAGGTCATCAACTCGGTGAAAGATGCTCTTTGCTCTGCCCGAGCGTTGTTCACCACCCAGCGGAGCGAGATGTCCGTCGGGGAATGTTGCCAACTGGCCCGCTGCAGACTGCGGGAGTACATGCTGAGGGACGCACTGAAGCTCGGTGGGGGAGGACAACAGTCTAGGTTCCTTCCGCTGCTGGACATGGGGAGAAGGGCGTGGTTGAGACGCCCCTCAAAATAAGGGAAGGGATTCCACGCCAGTGGGCCACATGAGGGTGGAGGATAGATTTGTGAAATGTGAGCAATGTATGTAGACTGTATTGAATAATTGGTATAGCCTCCATAAACGTCGGATGAATTTTTTTGCACGTCTCATGTATTGTATATAGTTATTACCTGAATAAAGTCTACTTTGAAATTAAAAAAAAAATTGTACTATTGTACCTTCCACAAATGTACTGTTTTTGCACACTACTACTTTTTTTACTGTCTTGTATAATTTATAATATGTGTGTTGTTGGAGCCTATGTTCTTACGATGCTGCTGCAAACAAGATTTTCAGTCTTAGACCTCACCGTTCTTGTGCATATGGCAATAAACTCGACCAGACATGATTTGCAAAATTAAGTAGATGCAGACACTATGCACATGCTGCATGCACTTATCAAAATAACTCAGTTCTTCACAATATATCATACCCATTTCAAAATATATGTTATGTTTAACATATTCTCTAATCTCTTGGAGAAATATTATTACGTGATGGGACTTCAGTTAAAATCCCAGTACTATTATTTTCTAATTTAAAAGCTAAAATGAATGCATCTGCTGACTCCAGCAACAAACAACTAGAAAATGGAAAGAGACTGAACAATCTGATTGAGTTTTTTGACTAAGTGACCAAAAAGCTCAATGAGGGCACAGCTGCAGACGTATATTGCTGCAAGGCATTTGTCAAGGGTCTGCATGGTAAGCTGCTCTGGAACTGGATAGAAAATTGGCTTCATGCAAGGAAGCAGAAGGTGATGGGGGATGGTTGTTTTTCAGAGGCCATAAGTGGTGTTTCTCAGGGTTCAGTGCTGTGCCCATTGCTGTTTGTCATTTATAGAAATGATTTGGACAAGGCATGATTAGTAAGTTTGCAGATGACTCTAAAGTAGGTGGTATTGTAAATAGCGAAGATGGTTGTCAAAAATTACAGCAGGATCTTGAACAGTACGGCAGGTGGGCTGAGGGATGGTTGATGGAATCAACCATGGATTCAGAGAAGTGTGGGGTATTGTATTTTGGGATAACTAACCAGGGAGGACCTACACGGTGAAAGGTAGGGCTCTGGGGAATGTTATAGGGCAGAGGGATTTAGGAATGCAGGTACATAGTTCCTTGAAAGTAGTGTCACAGGTAGATAGTGGTCAAGAAGACTTGGCCATCATCAGTCTGAGTATTGAAGTTAGGAGGACATGTATAAGATATTGGTGAGGCCACATTTGTAGTATTGTGTTCAGTTTTGGTCACCCTGTTATATGAAAGATGTTGTTAAGCTGGAAAGATGGAGAGAAGATTTAAGAGGGTGGTGCCAGGAATCGAGGGCCTGAGCTATTGGGCGACTTTAAGCAGGCTAGGACTTTATTGCTTGGAGTGCAGAAGGATGAGGGGTGATCTTATAGAGGTATATAAAATTGTGAGAAAAATAGATAAGGCAAATGCACAGTACCTTATTCCAAGAGCCAAGAATCAGGAATTGGGCCAATGTTTTTACCCAAAGGGCGGTGGTATATAGAACAAATTGCCAGAGGAGGTAGTTGAGCCAGATACTATCACAATATTAAAAAAACATTTGGAGAGATAAATGGATAACATAGGTTTAGAATGATATGGGCCTAATGAGGGCAGGTGGGACTAGTGTAGATTAGGCATGTTGGTTTACATGGTCAGTCGTGCCGAAGGGCCTGTTTCCATGCTGTACAACTATGACATTCAATCAATAACTGGATTTATCTGTTCTATAATGTACTGAAATCAACATACCTAATTTTGGAGATAGGACTTGCAATATATACACCCCCTCCCGCAATCCCATAATTGTTAATGGCGTAAGTATATTTCTCAATTGATACGGAACAATACGACACATCCGCATTTCCAAACAAAATAAAGGTGAACTGCAGAAACTGGAAAAGCTCAGCAAGGTTAATGCTACTAATAGAGGGGGAAAATGAAGTCACAGCAAGTAAGAATCTCACAATCCCATTGTATATGACAATTAAACACACTTGACTCGTTTTCAAACCCAGCTTCAACAATTAATTTGCGAGAAAGCATTTAGTTGTGGCCTTGAAGTAGGTATGTTGCAAAACGTACCTGAAGCGTCGCTGAGGATATGTCCCAGCCCGTGTGCGCGATTTTGGCGCCGTTTAGAGGGGGGCAGGTCACGATTTTCCCTAGGCTGTTCAAATCGAGGTTTTTCAGCCTAGTTAATTATTAACGAAAAATCGCTGGAAGATCCCCTCGCTTGAGCTATTATTAGTTTTAAGAGCTTTATTTAATTGTTATAGTAGGTTAAAAATTAACCTCTAAACCCCCGACCGCCGACAACGGGCCAGATCTCATACAGGGTAAAACGGAAGGTAGGCTGTTTATTTTTACGTTAAAAAGGGCTTCTTAAGATCCCTTTATACAAAGTTTAAAGTTGCGAGTAGCTAATTTTGGGCCCATTATATCCCGCAGTATTTTTCTGGGCATTTGAGGGCACAAATCTACCGCAATGTGAACGTTCTAAACCAGCGCGTTCACAGGATCCCACTAGAAAGCTGATTTAAATGGACTTTAATTTACAGCAATTAAACACTAAATTCCTTCCATTTGGCCTATAAATTAATGTAAATGAGATTTAAAAATCATGTTTTATTGTGAATTGTTTGTGAATATTATTTGGACACTTAGGCTATTTTAAAATGTTAATCATTTATTAAGAAATGGATAGATGTTTAGATCTAGTAATTGAAGTTTGGAATTAGCTACAATTAGGTAACTAACTAATTATATGCTTTAATTTCAGGTCATCCAAGTAAGATTATTTTATATTTGTTTCAGAATGCTACAATCTATGATAACTGAAAATTTCATTCAGTTCTCTTAATTTTCAGCTTTTTTGTTATGTTCATAGAAAATCAATAGGGAACAAGATGCTAATTTCCGATTATGAAAATGGCCATAACTTTTTAAATACTTGAGATATGAAAGTGAATTAGGTGTCAAATTAAACTTATTTTTATGCTTTATCTGATGGGATAAATTGCAGGCTTGATTTTTAAAATCTCAAAATTTTCTAACATTGCTACTTGAAGTGCCTGCCTTCTCGCCAGGTGTTCTTTGCAGAGGGGATCACATCAGGTAAACCTGCAGTCCAAAGACCCTATAGCTTATTTTCTGCAGTCTGAAAAAGAGTCTCGACCCGAGGGTCACTCATTCCTTCTCTCCAGCGATACTGCCTAACCCGCTGAGTTACTCCAGCATTTTGTATCTTGGCTTCGGTGTAAACCACCGCCTGCAGTCCCTTTCTACCCATCCCCGGACCCCGCAGCTACAGCAACACGCAAGCCCGGCAAAGCATGTTGACTTCACATGTGTTCAAGAAGGAACTGCAGATGCTGGAAAATCGAAGGTACACAAAAATGCTGGAGAAACTCAGCGGGTGCAGCAGCTTCTATGGAGCGAAGGAAATAGGTAACGTTTCGGGCCATGTTGACCACATGTTCACTGACCGCCCCCACCCGCGCCGCCGCCGCCCAGATATATCTACCTCTAGGAACCGTCTCAGTCCCCGTTGATATCAACACCGCCGCAGGGTCTGCGCTCGTCAGGTCAGGGTCGAGGGCCGGACTGGATCGGAGCGGCCAACATCAAAGATGGCCGTCACTACGCGACTCCTCCCTCCCTCCCGCCGGGTTCAGGCTCCCCTAGCAACCGCTGAGCGGAAGGCCCATCCTCCCTCCCTCCCTCCCGCCGGGTTCAGGCTCCCCTGGCAACCGCTGAGCGGAAGGCCCATCCTCCCTCCCTCCTCCCCTGCCCGCTGAGCGGAAGGCCCATCCTCCCTCCCTCCTGCCTGCCGGGAACCGTGGACGCGCCATCTGCCGGCGTCAAAATAACTCGCAGGGCAGTAAGTACCAAAGATTATAGAGGCGCCAAGTACAACCGACTTTTCTTTATTCCTCAAAATAGCTTCATTAAACGAAAGCTCAAAAATAAAATTGAGACGCAAAGACTGCAGATACTGGGATTTTGGTCAAATAAACTCGGAGCGGCAGGCCGAAAATTCATGTCCATTTCTATCCACAGATGAGATGTTTCTCCACATATTTTTTTTACATATTCGGAAAAGTTGGTGTCGGTGTCAAGGCTGCACTAAAAGAACATTAAGAAAGAGAAGAATAAGGTAAGAAACACAAGTTAACAAGAGGGACAACAGTTCGGGAATAGACGACTCCTCGCGTGTGCTTTGTCATACAATAAGGTTATGTTGCACTGTACGTGTACGTGTTGTATGTGTGTACGTGTTGTATGTGTGTACGTGTTGTATGTATGTACGTGTTGTGAGTATGTGTGTGTGTATACACACTGAGCTTTTCCTTTCTCTCTCATTTGTCATAACATTTGTCGAGAGCCTGCTGACATACTGCATTACAGCATGGTATGCAGCTGCACCACTGCAGACACTGGGAGAGGCTGGTAACCAATAGAGGATCATTGGCTCCCTCTCCCCTCCCGAACATCTATCTGTCCCGCTGCCTTAGCAGGGCAAAGAAGATGCTCCCTGACAGCTCCCATTCTCCGTTTGGACTTTTTTTTACCTGCTGCCCTCTGGAAAGTATGGTGCAGCGTCAAATCCAGCACTAAACAGACATTAGGAATAGTTGAAGAATTATATCTGCTATAAATTCAAATTCACACATGCACTGACTACACCGCCCAACACGGACTTCCATCTGTATATATGTATATATGAATGTAGCGCCGCAGCGTTTGTGCACCTTTCCCCCCCCCCCCCCCCATCTCCACTTCTGTTTTACGTGTTTATGTATCTCTTTTTTTTGTGCTAATTGTGTGTATATACTACACACGAGCAGCTTTCAGTTTTCACTGTACATGTATAGTCAATTGGCATATCTATCTAACATACTATGTTTTATATATTCTGTTGCGCTGCAGCCAGGGCCGGATTTAGATGAAGAGAGGCCCTAGGCTATTCCACTTGTGAGGCCCCTCCCAATCCGCCACCCCCACGATGAGAGGAAGATGGAAGAGTACACCAGTTTCACACCGATGTGCAGCCGAACATGGCCAATGAGACACGGGCAGGAAAGCTGCGCTTTTTATTTATTGCCAGTGCTAGTGTCGAGTTATCGGCTTAAAACACTGTTATTCTGAAATGGAGGGCAAGGAAAATTACTGAAGTGTTGTTGAGAGACTACAGTGCGTTGTGACAGCATATGTAAGAAAGGCACATGACAGTGTCAAAGATATTATACACCAGGCCCATACGAAGCTTTTCAAAAAGCTGGTGGCATGGCAGGATTACAAAAATCTTGCGTGAAATAAGTGCATGCAACGCATATCACAAGCGTGAAGCTCAAAGACCCTTGCGGCCGGGGTTTAGATGCTCTCTGGTGCATTCTGAGCCTTATTTTGGAGCATTTCTGCACCAAATATATGACCAATATTTCAGAAATAATTTTGGTTGAGTCAAGAGTAATGAGTATCTAAGATGCTGGAAAATCAAAGGTAGACAAAAGTGCTGGAGAATCAGCGGGTGCAGCAGCATCTATGGAGCGAAGGAAATAGGCATCGTTTCGGGCCGAAACCCTTCTTCAGACTGAGTAATGAGTGGTTGGAATGGGATGATTGGGGTCATGGTTGTATAGATTTTTTTAATCAAGAATTGAAGCTGTCCTTGTTTTAATAATCAAGTTGTACTGTAAAATGTTAGGTAAAATGTTATAAAGGAGCATGCAAACGTTGCAAATAAAATACTGCAATTTTTTGCAGTAAATAAAACCTTTTTTTAGAAAATGTTTTGTGTGTTGATTTGATTGCTTGTTTCTGTTCGACTGTGTTAGTGTGTGCACATTAAAAATATGATGCAAAATGAAAGTCACAAACTATGGAATACATATTTTCAGTATTGTTATCAAGGAAAAGAAATCAGTTCTTTTGTTTGATATTATTCATATGGAGGAGAAAATATAATTGCTGAAAAACCTATCTTAATTTTGCAATCTCACTAAAGATAATCCCTTTCCCTCTCCCCTCTCCCTCCACTTCTCTCCCCCCCCCCCCTCTCTCCCTCCCCCCCCACCCCCCCCCCCCCTCTCCCCCCCCCCCTCTTTCCCCCCCCCCCCCCTCTTTTTGTGTGTGTGGAGTGCAAATGGGGATCTGAACCCGCCCGGGCCCGCTGCGCACGCGCAGAGAGACAGCGTCATTTTGCGTCGCTACTGCATCACCGGCTTCCCCCAACTGCGCAGGCACGGATGGTCGCAATTTTTTACCCAAAACATTTAGCGGGCCGGAACCAGAATTTCGGGTAATTTACGTCAAAGTGGAAACGCTGATAGCGCTCCAATTTTTTTTTCTACAGATTTTTTTTACTCTGGGGAAAATACACGTTGGCGGGGGGGCCCCTAGATTTTGAGGCTCTAAGCTTAAGCTTGTGAAGCTTATACGTAAATCCGGCCCTGGCTGCAGTAACTAAGGATTTCATTGTTCTAAATGGGACATATGACAATAAAACACTCTTGACTCTCTTGACTGCTCCAATCTTTGGTCTCAATGCTTTTCAAGAGAGTAAAGAGTGTTATATTGGCATATATCCCAAAACAGATTAATGAAATGCTTACTTGGAATAGAACAGATATGTTATCATAGCAAAGAGTAGGAGTAAACGGGTCCTTTTCACAATGGCAGGCAGTGACTAGTGGGGTACCCGAAGGCTCAGTACTGGGACCCCAGCTATTTACAATATATATTAATGATCTGGATGAGGTAATTGAAGGCAATATCTCCAAGTTTGCGGATGACACTAAGCTGGGGGGCAGTGTTAGCTGTGAGGAGGATGCTAGGAGACTGCAAGGTGACTTGGATAGGCTGGGTGAGTGGACAAATGTTTGGCAGATGCAGTATAATGTGGATAAATGTGAGGTTATCCATTTTGGTGGCAAAAACGGGAAAGCAGACTATTATCTAAATGGTGGCCGATTGGGAAAGGGGGAGATGCAGCGAGACCTGGGTGTCATGGTACACCAGTCATTGAAGGTAGGCATGCAGGTGCAGCAGGCAGTAAAGAAAGCGAATGGTATGTTAGCTTCCATTGCAAAAGGATTTGAGTATAGGAGCAGGGAGGTTCTACTGCAGTTGTACAGGGTCTTGGTGAGACCACACCTGGAGTATTGCGTACAGTTTTGATCTCCAAATCTGAGGAAGGACATTATTGCCATAGAGGGAGTGCAGAGACGGTTCACCAGACTGATTCCTGGGATGTCAGGACTGTCTTATGAAGAAAGACTGGATAGACTTGGTTTATACTCTCTAGAATTTAGAAGATTGAGAGGGGATCTTATAGAAACTTACAAAATTCTTAAGGGGTTGGACAGGCTAGATGCAGGAAGATTGTTCCCGATGTTGGGGAAGTCCAGGACAAGGGGTCACAGCTTAAGGATAAGGGGGTAATCCTTTAAAACCGAGATGAGAAGAACTTTTTTCACACAGAGTGGTGAATCTCTGGAACTCTCTGCCGCAGATGGTAGTTGAGGCCAGTTCATTGGCTATATTTAAGAGGGAGTTAGATGTGGCCCTTGTGGCTAAGGGGATCAGGGGGTATGGAGAGAAGGCAGGTATGGGATACTGAGTTGGATGATCAGCCATGATCATATTGAATGGCGGTGCAGGCTCGAAGGGCCGAATGGCCTACTCCTGCACCTAATTTCTATGTTTCTATGTATGTTACTGTCCGGTCCTGATAATCCTCAACTCCATCCCAGTCTCAAATTTTTTCTGTCTCAACTTTGTACACTGCATCCACACTCTTGTGACAGAACCATTTAAAGATTCACAACCTTCTGAAAAAACAAATGTCTTCCCATCTCCGCATAGTGGCAGACCACTTATCCTGAAACTACGCCCCCATTTCTAGATTTCACCACTAGGGGGAACATCCTCCAGCATCTACTCTTTCAGCCTCCTCAAAATGGTGCATTTCTATAACATTGTGTATTCTTCTAAACGGAGCATGGGTCCAGCCTGTTCAATGTCTCCTCTTAAATTACCCTTTGTAATCTTATAATCAACCTCGTACATTAACTTCAAGGAATAAAAAAAACACCCAAATATGTACAACCCTGAATTTCCAAAAAGAAGCAGGCGTATCCAGGAAGACTTCGCTCAGTCCGCCTAGACCTACATGATCTCACGGTCAGTAAACACTTTAAATCTCCTTCCCATTCCTTCCCACTGAGCGAAGTCTTCCTGGATACACTGACTTTTCTGTCCTAGGTCTCCTTCATTATCAGAACGAGGCTAAATGCAAATTGGAGGAACAGCATCTCATATTTCGCTTGGACAGCTTGCAGCCCAGTGGTAGGAGTATTGATTTCTCTGACTTCAAGTAACCCCAGCATTCCTTTTCTCTCACTATCACTCCCCCACTCAAGTCACACCAGTTTCTCATTTTCACCCATCTAACAATGGCTTGTTTCCATCGTTACTTTTTTGCATATCTTTTATTTATTGTTTTTTATCACTCTATATCTATATATTACTAAAACTCTCATCTTGACCACTTCCTGTCTGCGTTGCAATTAAATTTGCTCAAAAATGATCTCCCTTAGAGCTACGATTTTTTGCCACCTTACTCGCCATTCTCCTCTGCTGCGTCAAATAAGTTTTGTTCCGATCGGTGAAATAGTACAAAAGTTATGAAGATTTTGAAGGTTTCGCCCTTCCCCCACATCCCCCCTCCTCCACATCCCCCCCCCCCTCCCCCACATCCCCCCTCCTCCACACACCCCCCTCCTCCACGCCCCCCTCCCCCGCGACCCCCGTGCCCCTCTTCCCCCGCGCCCACTCTTCCCCCGCGCCCCCCCTCCCTCGCGTCCTCTCCCTTCAGTTTCTCAGAATCGTCAAAAGCGGGTGGCTATATTCTGACTGCCTTTATTAAGTGAGTGCAACAGACACTCAACGCTGATTACATTTTTCAAAATAATTAACTTCTTCAAAATTTATCACACCCACTACAAAATATAGGTGTTTCCCATTGATAATGCTATCATATTCAACATATTTTATAGCTGAAACAGAAGGATGAACGTAGAATTTAGGCACACAGTATGGTAAAACTGGTACCTTACGGATAAAGTCATTAAAAAAAAAAATATATATATATATATATATATATATATATATATATATATCAGAGTAACAAGTTTATGGCAAGAGAGAAAGAGTATGAAAATCAATACTCAATGATAAGACAGTTTGAGGAGGTCTGGGCTCCGTGCCATAGGAAGAACAATGAGGGGACAGAGGGAGCCAAACACCAAGTGAAAACCAACAGAATTCTGAAAGAAAAATTGATTTGTAAGTCAATAATGGAACAATGAAGATCAGAAGGTAATTCAACAGGCCTGATTGAAATGCAGGAAAATGAGGAAAAAAACATTTAACCAAAAGCATGGGGCCAGGTAGGAAATTATAGAGGTTATATATCTTATTTTTGCTGAAGGATAGAATGTAGGAGCCAAGTCAATAATTATTTACAAGACTTCATTCCAAACCATGCACCCCCTAGATAAGATAATCCTATTTACTGAGCCTGCCACCTTATCAAGAAATACAAAGGAGTTCTCCAAACTGATAAACAATCCCAAACCTGTAATTAACCCTGATTGTTTCAAATGATATTACTCCATTTAACATATTTCCCATCTCTAAGAAAACATTAATATTTATACATAATACAAAAACATATTTGAAAATAAAGATAACAATAATTTACATTATGTGTCATTGATATAACAAAAATACGCCAAGTCACTTTACAAGTCAAACAAAAATTGGTGCTGATGTAGAAAATTCGGGATAATAAGTTGAAGTAGAAACCTGTAACTGTAGATGCTGGTTTCCAAAAAAGACACAAAGTGCTGGAGGAACTCAACAGGTCAAACGGCAGGATGGTAGAGCTGCTACCTTACAACGCCAGATACTCAGGTTCAATCCTGACCTTGGGTGCTTTCAGTGTAAGTAGTGGATGAGAAAGTGGGATAACATGGAACTAATATGAACACGTAATCAATGCTCGGCATGCATTCCTGGCTCCTAGAATACAAACGTGTAATGTGCTTGAAATTCAGCATGTGTCTGGTGAAATGTAAATGAAGGTCCATGCAATACTGCGCTAGTCGATTATGCCAGATGCTACCTTACAAAAAGTGGGTTTGAGTGAATAATTCTGATATAATAAAAGGGAAAGTGAAGGAATTCCAAATTACCATAAACAATCTCCACGTAAATAATACAAATAGCGCACAATGTGCAAAACTTGTAAGGAAGTGTTGGAACAGGATTAAAGTAATCTGAAAGTGGAACCAGCAACAATATGGAGGAAAGGAAACAGGCTATTCTAAACCTGTCCCAACCGATAACAATATAGCAATTTTGTGGAACATTATTCTTAAGTAGACGAACCTTTACAGAAATTCACTGGGTGAGGCAAACAGCCAGGAGAGAATGTAGAGGGGGGAAAATCAATCTTGGCCTTTTGCGAAATTCCAGCAACCCCTGGCCTCCCCCCTAGTTCTGGACCTCACAGATTTGACAAAATCATTCCATTTGTACTGTGATAATGTGAGAGGGTATAATACAGCAGAAGTAACATGAAAGCATGCAGACAGAACGAGGCCAGTTGCATATTATTCAACTTGGCAAATTTCAGTGGAAGGTGGGCTGCGTTGATGTGCTCAAGCACTCAACTGTGTGGCATGGGCAGTGGAAGTCTCGGAACCCATCACACAAAAGGGGACTATAGTTTTACATTTTCCCCATACCGCACTTATAAGGAGGGGAGCAGCAGATAGTTGACGAGCAAAATCGGAGAATGTGTATTCCCTGCTGACAAACATATGCAGATAGATTTCACAGAACTTTTGCTCTCGTTTCAACATAACAGGTACTGTTTAATACTGATTGACCACTTTACCCACTGGGTAGAAGCATTTCCATGCCATGATAATAAGGCTAGAATCATGGCACGGATCTGAGGAAATAATATTTAGATAGGGAGTCCCTCTTCAAATAAACTCTGACAAGTGAACACCTTTCACAGGGAAGATAATGAAGGTGCTTGTGCTTTCTTAGAAGTGAAACAATATTTTCACATCCACCGCCATCCAGAGATCTGGATTAGTGGAGAAAATGAATAGGACATATAAGAGTAGTCTAACTAAAGTCTTGAGTGAGACTGGACAGGAATGGGTTAAGCTACTCCCAGCCATTCTGATGAAGTTCGGAACAACCCAGCTAGAGGGCCAGAGTTCACACCCTGTAAGTTGATGATAGGGGGAGCTATGAACCGTAAGATTCATTGGAGTCAATTGAAGCAATATAACCCAGCAGTTGTCTGGATTTGTTTTTGTCTGTTTGCAGGTTTCAACCAGGCCTGCATCAGGCTGGAATCATGAACATTCCAACTAGACCACATTTAATCATCAGATGGACTAATTAGAACAAGCAACAAAATCTTGGATTGGGTACAGTTGTAAATGACGGTAGAAATACAACTACCTGCACAAATAGAGGTACATCAATGATGGGGCTAAGGTTGCAGTGTGAAGGGTAAAATGCACAGACATTTTGGAATAGTAAACTATAAGACACAGGGGCAGAATTAGGCCATTTGGCTCATTGAGTCTATGCTACCATTCAATCATGGCTGATCTATTTTTCCCTCTCAACTTCTTTCGCCTGTCTTCTCCCCACAATCTCTGATGCCCTTACTAATCAAGATCAATGATGTATCATTTTGTTAAATGGATGTACAAAGTGATCACCACTTTCGAGAGCCGGACTTTCTTTGATGAGGTTATTATGGTAGTAGATGGTTATGGATGAGTAATGACCCAAATAAGAAAAGCAATTTTTGTTCCCCATTACCGTCACATTCAACTGATGCTTAACTTTGCTGGGTTGGGCATTACGGAACAGTGCTCTACACCTATGAAGGAATTATTCCAATATCTATTGAGGGAGCAGTTATTGGGAAAATATATAAAATATTTAGAATTCAAAGAGAATTGGTAGCGATAGTGGGAGCAGGAAATACATGAAAAGGAGCAGGAAAAGGTGTGTTATTGTGAACTTTTCCCTTTGGTTGTTCCAAAGCATAGCAAGTATTTGAATATATTTATAGAGTGTTTTATTGTCATATGTCCCAGATAGAACAATGACATTCTTACTTGCAGCAGCACAACAGAAAATGTAAAGATAGTACACTGTAAACAATATAATAAATAAGAGGAAAAAAGTTCAGTGTACACACACGAACAGATAAAAAGCAAACAATAATAGTGCAATAATGACAATAATAGTTTATGCAGTTTAGAGCTTATTTGAGGTTGGAGTGTTTAATACCCTAATGGCTGTAGGGAAGAAGAAGAACCTGGATGTTACAGTTTTCAGGCTCCTGTACATTCTTCCTGATGGCAGGGATGAAATGTGTGTGGCCAGGGTGGTGTGGGGTCTCTGATAATGCTGGCTTTGATTTCCCACTCTTTCCAATATTTTGGGAGTTCTGAAATAACCTCTGTTCTCAGTCAAATAGCAGGAGGGCATTTCAAATGACCACACCCATCAAGATCAGAGACCTGGGATTATTCAAGAATTTTTTACTCATTACTACCCAATGATTCATATTGGTGAGTGCATGTTAGTTGACAGGAATTATGGAGCTATTCAGTTCTTGCAAAATAAGAAGTTTTTTTTTACAGGAATAGAATAAAAAATTGATTTTTTTTTTCAAGAACAATCTTCACTTGTGTAGCATCTTTACTATTATCAATCTCTAAAAGTTATCTTGGGAGTATGGCGTTTATTATATTGGACGTAACCTAGAGGCTTGGATCAAGATTCTTAACAAAGGAGTTTAAATCCTCGAGGAAAGTTAGAGAATTCAAATTCAATTACTTAAGTAACTCTGCAGTTGAAAACTAATGATTAGTGGCAATTACAAAACTATTAGCTTAATGTTGAAAGTGGAGACACAAGAGACTGCAGATGCCAGAGCAGAAAACAAACTGCTGGAGGAACACAGCGAGTCAAATAACATCTCCAGTTCAGATGAAGGACTTCAACCCAAAACATTGACTGCCCATTTCCCTCCAAAGATGTTGCCTAACCCGCTGAGTTCCTTCAACAATTTGTTTTTTGCTTATTGTGAAAGTATTTGGGTCTCATAACATGGGACTGAGGAAAGAACTCTGTCATCTTTATCCAATCATGAAAAACATCATGGTTGACTCTTAATGCCCCTGTCCCACTTTGGAAACCTGAACAGAAACCTCCGGGGACTTTGCGCCCCCACCCAAGGTTTCCGTGCGGTTCCTGGAGGTTTTTGTCAGTGTCCCTACCTGTTCCACTACCTGAACCTAACCACCTGCAACTCACGGAAATCCGCCAAAGTCTCCAGAGGTTTCCGTTCATTTCCTAAACAGAGGCATAAGGATAAATGCTGTAACTCACTGTCAGCATCTTTTTGATGAGGTTTCCGGGACACATTTGGGGGAGTGGTGGTGGCGGGGGGAGGAAACTGGGAGAGAGGAGAGGCTGGACAAAGCGTGGCAGGTAATAGGTGGACACAGGCGAGAGGTGTTTTTGATCAGCAGATGGTTGGAACCCAAGGCCAGATATTCAACCAGTAGGTATGAAATGTTGCAAATTGTGAAGCCAGAGGAAGGAATCTAGGAGGAGGGTGTGGGGAGAAATAAGTTCAAGTCCAGGTGGGGCACAGTGGTGGGGTTGGAAGAAAGGGGCAGAGTATGGGGGACAAAGGGGGAGGGGAAGGGGGTAGTATGAAGGAAAGCAACCGGGAGATCCAGTGCTTGCTTAAGAGCGCAAGTGTGTGAAACTCCACTCTTTTTGGTCTGATATACATCAAGGTACTTTTAGTTGTGCTCCTGGGTATTGAAAATACCACTCAGAACCGCCAAATGTGATAAAATAGGATAAATGGTGAGACACTTTTAGCCAGACACTTTGCAAATCATTCCGTCATAAACAATCCACCTCACTGGAAAGTATTCTTACAAACATCTGGTCATACTGGCAGTAGTCATGGCATTAGATAGTATGCAAGGAAACTTTCTGCTGCTTAAGCCTGTGACTCCACTCTTTCAACTGATTAGTCAATACTCCTCCATAATTAAACACCACTGAGGAAATATGTAAGGGTTGGTGATGCTGTTGATGTCCTCGGCCACTCCATGCCTCTGCAGGCTGGGTGACAGTGTGAACATGGCACAAAGCTGGGTGGCAGTGTGAACTGTGAGGAGGATGCTATGAGAATATAGGGTGACTTGGACAGGTTGGGGGAGTGGGCAGATGCATGGCAGATGCAGTTTAAAGTGGATAAATGTGAGTTTATCCACTTTGGTAGCAAAATCAGGAAGGCAGATTACTATCTAAATGGTGTCAAGTTTGGAAAAGGGGAAGTAGAACGGGATCTGGGGGTCCTTGTTCATCAGTCAATGAGTTGAGTTTTGTAGCAAAGAGGTCCTTCTGCAGTTGTATAGGGCCCTAGTGAGACCATACCTGGAGTATTTTGTGCAGTTTTGGTCCCGTAATTTGAGGAAGGACATTCTTGCTATTGAGAGAGTGCAGCGTAGGGTCACAAGGTTAATTCCTGGGATGGCAGGACTGTCATATGCTGAGAGAATAGAGCGGCTGGGCTTGTATACTCTGGAATTTACTCTGGAAGGATGAGAAGGGATCTTATTGAAACATATTAGATTGTTAAGGGTTTGGACCCGCTAGAGGCAGGAAACATGTTCTAGATGTTGGGGGAGTCCAGAACCAGGGGCCACAGTTTAAGAATAAGGGGTAAGGCATTTAGAATGTAGATGAGGAAACACTTTTTCACACAACGAGTTGTGAGTCTGTGGAATTCTCTACCTCAGAGGGTGGTGGAGGCCGGTTTTCTGGCTACTTTCAAGACAGAGCTAGATAGGGCTCTTAAAGATAGCGAAGTCAGGGGATAAGGGGAGAAGGCAGGAACGGGGTACTGATTGTGGATGATCAGCCATGATAACATTGAATGGCGGTACTAGCTCCAAGGGACGAATGGCCTACTGTTGCACCTATTGTCTATTATTGTGTATAGAAGTTGAGATATTATGTTACAGTTGTACAGCACATTGTTGAGGTCGCATTTGCAATATTGTGTTCAGTTTTGGTCACCCTGCCATAGGATGTTAAGCTAGAAAGAATGCAGTGAAGATTTACGGGGATGTTGCCAGGCCTCAAGGGCCTAAACTATAGGGAGAGATTAGGTAGGCTAGGACTTTATTCTTAGGAGTGCAGGAGGCTGAAGGGGATCTTATAGAGGTGTGAGAGGAATAGATACGGTGGATACACAATCTTTTATCCAAAGCTGGGAAATCAAGAACCAGAGGACAATGGTGAGAAGGAGAAGATTTAATATGATTCTGAGTTAACTCTTCCACACAGAGCATATATAGAATGAGCTGCCAGAGGAGGTAGTTGAGGTAGGTACTATAAAACATTTAAAAGACATTTGACCAGGTACGTGGACAGGAAACGTTTAGAGGAATAAAGGCCAAACGCAGTCAGGTGGGAATAACGTAGATGGGGTATCTTGGTTGGCATGGATTATTTGGGTTGAAGGGCCTGTTTCCATGCTGTATGACTATCAAATAGTGCTTTTAGCCTCTTACACTGGAAACATACGAACATATGAAATACTAAGATCAAACTTGATCTCCAATATCAGCACCATTTGCCATTCCATCTCCCTCGATTCCCTTAATGCCCATACATTTATCAGTATATGTTTTGAAGTAACACAACGGCTGAGCTTTCACATGCGTCTGTCATGGAGAATTCCAAATATTCACTAAAGAACAAAGACATTTCTCTTCATCTCAGAATTTTTTGAATTATTTTGAAACTAGATCTCCTCGAATGAGGTCCAAGACTTTTCCTGCAGGGAAAACTTCCTCCTCAATATACAACCTTTAGAATTGTTATACATTTCTGTGAAACTTTTTTCCAATTCTTGTATCTCCAGTCTTGGTCTCCTAGTATGATAAAATAATAATTCCTGGAACTTGTGAAATAAATCTTCTCTGCACTTCTTATGCCTTTTCTTAGATAAACTGACTAAAATGATACACAATACCACTGGTACAGTCTCAGTAAGGTCCAAAATAATTCTAGTAAGTTTCCCTACACCTGCATTCAAATTATCTATCTATCCATCCATCCATCCATCCATCCATCTCTGATCTTGTGCTCTTCCAGTTTGTTCGTTTTTTCTATTTGCGCAAAAACAGTACGCAAAAGCGCTACAATTTTCACCAGGTTACTCAACGTTCTCCTGTGCTGCAAGTGCAATACGTTTTGTTCCGATCGGTGGTATATTGTAAATGTTATCGACGTTTGAAATCTTAAAAACCGCACGTACGCAGATTCCTTCAGTCAGCACCGCGTAGATTGGTCTCTTCTCCTGTCAGTCAATACCACGGCCAGGATGGTGATGGCCCTTTCTGCCCCACCGGCGGTGGCCTGTCTTGCCTCACTCACAAACTCCTCTCTCCCCTCCTCACAGTAACTTGTCTATCACCTTCCCCACCGCCGGTGGTGGCCGCGGGGGGGGGTTCAGTGTGGAGACCCTGGTGTTGTCTTTCTCTCCCTCATCAATCACCCCTCTCCCCGCCCGCCCTCTGCGATAATGGCAGTCCCGTCCAAAGATCCTATAGCATAGCAAATGCTATAGGATCTTTGGTCCCGTCTACCCGTCCCCCAGGTCCGTCTCCTCCGCCGTTGTGGTAACTCACACTCACGGCCTCGAAGGAGATCTTCTCCACCAGCTCATCAAAACTCGTGGTGCCCACCGTAACGAACACCGACTCCACCCCCCCCCCCCCCCCCCCCCCCAGTGGCGGCAGCAAGCAGGCAGGCAGATGGGCCGTGTGGGAACGGGCCGAGCGGTAGCAGCGGGCGGTCGGACAGGACGGGGACGGGCCGAGTGGCTGCTGAGCCGGAGTTAAGGAGGGAGGGAGGAAGTGTCGTTTGCATGGAGTTTGAGTAACACACAATTCTTCCTCTGTCGTGTGTCTTTTAGACCTGCATCTCCGTTGAGGCGAGCCAGGCCAACGTGTCCAATCATCAAGTCAACAGGATCTAAACCACAGCCAACAATGAATGACCAATGGAGGACGGAACTGCAGATGCAGCTTTTTATGGATGGATGGAGGGAGGGAGTGACTGAGGGTAGATGAAAGGCGAGGGAGGGAGAGGTGAGGGAGGGATTGGGGAGAGTAGGAGGAGAGGGGAAAGATCCTGGGGCGGTGAGGAGGGAGAGTGGGGGGATTGAGGGAGGGAGAGGGGGGAAGTGGGGTAGGTGAGGAGAGTGGGGGAGGGGGGGAATAGAGGGAGAAGAGGGCAGTGGGGGATGTCAGGAGGGATTGTGGGGGGGATAGGGGAGGTGAGGTGGGGGATAGAGGGATAAGAAGGGGGTAGGGAGAGGAGTGTTGGAGGGAGGGAGGGGAGTGAGGGATAGGGAAAGAGAGGGGGGGGGGGAGAGGTGGGGAGGGGAGGAGGAGTGGGGAAAGACGAGTGAGGGTGAAGAGGAGGGGGAATGAGCCGTGTCTGCGCAGTTGGGGACTATGCCTGAGTGGTGCACTATTGCGTTGTGGGGACGGGTTGCATTGGAGGAACGGGTGAGTGGTGGAATATTGCATTGGGGAACGGGTTGCGTTGGGGGACCAGGCCTCTCGAGTGACAGGGACCCAACAGGTCCCACTTAGTCTAGTTTTGAAATAAATGCCAGCTTACTGTTTTGCCCTTTCAACCACTTACTGGAGGTTGGCCATGTGTCTCTTTGAACGTCAACACCACCGAACCTCTCCTAAATGCAATGGTTTTCTGTTATGTTCAATGAAGTCCTACATCAAGAAACAGCATCTCATCTCCATCGCTATCATTCCAGTCTTTTAAATCTTTATTTCAACAGCAGCGTTTCTTACACTGACTATGTTATCTTGCAGCCGTTTTAATTTATCTATACACTATGGACGGCTTTAAATGTGTCTCGCCTCTTTGGCTGGGTGGCATGTAAACAAAAGCTTTTTCACATGACAAACTAAATTAAGGTGCCTACCTACTTTTCATCAGCAGTAGTACTACTGATCAAAATCCATCAAAATGATTATGAAAGTTAATCATTTCTCTCTTCCCGGATACTGCTTAACGTGAGTATTTCCAGCATCTGCAGATTTGATTTTGTTTTTCGGTAGATGGAGTGGTGTATGTCACATTCAGATCAGAGTTCGTACGCTGATACTAACATGTCATCTGGATGTGTCAATCTGAAGGACGCTGAGGTACGTGCGGGTTTGTTTGATTGGTCTGTGGGAGTTCGTGATGAAGTGCACTCGGCGACTTACCAGGTTTCAAAAGGGACAGTGAAAACAATAGTGGAAAAGTGGAAGCGAATAATAACAGCGACAAGTAGAAATGCAACATATGCAATAATGTAAAAGTGCATGGAATTTGTTTTAGCGAGTGTAGGATGGCAAATGGTGTAATTTCCTCCCAGAATCCATGGTATGGTTTCCAGGCGAAGGACCAGCGGGATTCTGGGCTCACAGCTGAGTGAGTTCCGGACATCGCTCCGGACCAAAGCCGGACCCTGGGCTCGCAGCTGCTGCGTGCTCGTTGTACACGGGGCTGATCGCACTTTGATTGGTCTTTTCAAGTCCCGATGGGGCCGGCTTACTGCACGTGTTTGGGGCCGGATTGGCTGATTGAGCTCCGCTCCTCGGAGATGGCGGGCGAAAGAAAATGGAATTGGCTGCCTTTCTCACTGACGGGAGCTGTGGCCACCAGTTTCCAGCCCTGCCGAGTGTCGAGGCTCGTCTGCTGCCTACCATGGAATAAGTCTGCTGAGTTTGGTGTGTGACACGTTCTGTACTTGCTGATAAAACAGCACCCTTGCAGGTAGTAGATCAGGGCGCCTTACTCATTGTAGAGGCTGGTGACTCCCATTCGGGCTGGACCCGACTGAGCGATGCAGGACTGACTCTCCAAACCGATGGGAGATACAACACCGACCAGCTTTCTGCAACACGGGTAAGGCACAGAGTCGTTTTCATGGTACACTTAATTTATTTTATGCGTTCCAGTTACACTTAAGGACATACACAATGTTTCATTTTCTGTTTCGCGTTTCAACCGTGTTTATGGTTGAAACCCGAATTGTAATTGTACATCTCCCTTCAACTGATTGTTTTTGTTTTCGAAACCGATCTGCATGTTGTTTGATCATGAACGAGGATTGATTTAAGTAAGTCAGTATCGGAATGGAATGAATTATCTGCACCCCACCTCTCCAGAAACGGTCAAATATATTGCGATGTAACTAACGGAGAGTATATACTGGTATCGGCGCACGTTTTATAGTTTTTCTGTCATTTTGTCATTGCCACAAAGCCGTTGCACAGCCCTTCATAGTTTACGTTCATCCTCCTCGCCTCCTCAGGCCCACGTTTGAAATCCTAGTTTAGTTGATTGTCATGTGTACCGAGGTACAATGAAAAGCTTTTTGTTACTTGTTAACCTATCAGCGGAAAGACTGTACATGATTGCAACAGAGTCGACCACACAGTGAATAATAAAGAACACACAAAAAATCAAACTTCTGTACTAAGTAATTAGAACAGTCTTCCTTTGGTTAGACATAACGTGTTGGAATAACTCAGCGGGTCAGGCAGCATCTCTGGAGAAAAAAGGATGGGTGATGTTTTGGGTCGGGACCCTTATTCCTTTGCAGACGAACTTGCCTTTTTTTCAATTCTTGTATCTGCTTTCTTCTAAGAATGTTATAAATTACAAAGGTCAATGGCTAGGTCAACTAATGATAAGAAAATTATAATGTTAAAATTACACCCTAATTACATATATATTCTTTTATAAGGTCAATGAAGAAAAACGTTTATGTTACAAACATCTGCTGACTATAGATTTTGAGTGAGCAAATATTTACAGGAAATTGAATGTGTGACGTGACATAAATAGGTGGAATTGCTAGACTGTTGTTCCCACTGGACAATTGCTAGACTACTGTACTGTGGACAATAGGACAAACGGGTAACTGAAATATTGTGACAAATTCTCAATTCCCTTAAACTATTCTCGTTGGGCAAGGTGTTTATAAATTCTCATTGATGCTGATCTGTTACTAAAACATAATTTGATGCTGGCTAATCCTTGCTCAGAAGTTGATGTTGATTATTTTGATTCAAATGGAAGCGTGGGTAAGGGAACATAAGTCGGAATTATTTCAGTGTGTAAATAACTCTATTACTTAAACGATTAGTAAAGATGTCAGTGATTTCATTAATATCTTGTTCATCTGATTGTAGGTTAGTGGAAATGTGTCACTAGAAAAGCAGTATCACTTGCATATCCACTCCTTAATAGTGACCACTCCCTAATCTAATATTTCTTAAAGAAGTGAAATATTGATCTATATTAATTGCAGCCTTATGCCAAATCTACATTTTTGTGGAAGGAATTGTACCACGCAGGCTGCACGACATGCTCGAAGAATTGTCTTTTCGCTCTTAATTATTTTAACACCCTTTTTTCATGAACTTTGCATAAGAAATAGCTCTCCAGTATCGCACACAAGTGATTTCTTCATTCCTGAATCTTAATTATTGAAATCAAATTCTTCCATCTTTATAGTCAATGAGTGAAGAATTTAGCCTAACTGAATGCTACCAGTGATTTAATTGAGGCTTGTGTGCAAAGCTGAATCTACCCTTAATGATCCTTTGCTGTTCATGAGATTTTCTAGCATTGGATGCAAGGATGGTTTTCAGGTGAGTATACTCTTGCGATTACCGTTCCGTTATATATGATTAATTGTAATCCCCAACTCCTGTTACTAAGATCAATAACAGGACAAGAAATTAACCTGGGAAACCATTATGACGGCTCGCTGGATAAACTAATTGGACCATTTGGGAGAGTGCCGCTTGTTTTAAAAAAAAATGCTAAATTGATAACCGGATGATGTATGCACTGTAGTGTTCTTCAATGGTATTGGAATGTTTAAGAATCGGGTGAAAATTATTAGTGTTTACTTATTATTACTTTTTGTCTTCCTCTTGTTTCATTTTCCCCTGTAATTGTTACTTTAATGACAGGAACCTTTGGCTATTGCAATAAGGAAGGGTGCCCCATGAAAATTCTTGTAATGAGACAAGACTCCTGAAAGGAAATTTCTGAAATCTGTTACCACTTTGACATTGGAAAAATACAAGTTAGTCAGCAACATTGTGGATTTGCTAAAGGTGGTTGATATGCACTTATGATGGCAATAAAGTCTGCAAGTTATTTATATGAATTTCCAAAACCCACTTAATAATGAACCTGTGAATAATCTTATGAAAATAAAAGTGCATGGGATTCAGGACAAAGATTGGTACTTTTTATGGAGGTAGGTGGTGAACAGTAGGCTACAGAGTGTTCTCGGCTATCTGCATTGGACCCTTTGGACAAATATAGAACACGCTTGTGTAAGTCAAAGGATGACACTACGTATGACACAGTGAATTATATAGCTAGGAGTGTCAAGTTTCATAAATGACTGAGCAAAACTGCAGCAAATGCATTTCATTGCCGAGTACATGTGATATCACCCATATTGAACTTTGGAAAGAAAATATTTTTTAAATGTTGTGAGGCGAGATTGAATGAAAGGGATTGAAAAAGGGAATGGGGGGAAAAAAAAATACAATACATTGGTACACATTGTAATTTAAACAATTATTCCAACCCCTTTGGAATATATGTTGGGAGGCTTCACCTCTAGAGAGCATTGGTCAAATTATTGAAGTATCAGGTTCAGGCAGAGGCATACTACCTTGGAGAAGATATTCCAGCTCTGTATAGACAAAAGAACAGATTCACCAGAATGACCCCAGGATTGTAAATGGTTACGTTCTGTTCAACCTAAACTTCATAAACACTTTTTGCATTAAAGTTTCTGCAGACTTATAAACATGATGAGGATGTTGACGCTATCTATAGAGAGTAATTCAACTGGATGAAGCAGAGACACTTAAGGATAGACACAAAATGATGGAGTAACTCAGCAGGGCACGCAGCATCTTTTGATAGAAGGAATGGGTGATGTTTCGGGTCGAGACCCTTCTTCAGACTGCCCTCTGAAGGGTCTCGACCCAAAATGTCACCCATTTCTTTTATCCAGAGATGCTGCCTGTCCCGCTGAGTTACTCCAAGATTTTGTATCTATCTTCGGTGTATCTATCATCAGCATCTGCAGTTCCTTCCTACGCAAAGACACTTAAAATTGGACTTTAATACAGTTCGAAGTGGCAAAGGATCGCGCGCGATTGTGGAAATCTAGCAGTTTCTTCTGCCTAAATGGTATGGATTCGGATTTAGTTGAAAGTGAGTGACCAGGTTTTAATGACGCATATGTATTTTGACATGTGTAAATGCTATTGAGGTATAAAAAGGCCATGAGTGGACTGATTGCCAAACAGACTGGAGGGGCTGAACAGCTTCCAGTTTTGTTCCTGCAGAATGCCATTTATATCAAGTGTATACAAGTGTTCATCTGCATGCTGCCTGCACAATGTCGCCTCTATCCAGCATCACATCTGTAATCCCCAAGCCTCTAAATTTCCCTTTATAACTGGATGCTTGATTTTAGCAGATCTTAATCAGTGCATTACCGCTATTTGTTTTCTAATTATGGTCTGCACTAATAACTTGTTTTTGCAACCTTTTTCCTTTCTCTGTCCTGTATAATTTGTCTTGTGTGTTGTCGGAGCCTACGTGCCTGTGATGCTGCTGCTTGCAAGAATTTCATTGTACCTGTACCTCACCGTTCTTGTGCATATGACATTAAAAGTAACTTGGTTTAGTAGTTATGGTTTCTCCTGAAAACTCCACGGTCATAATCGATGAATGTAGCCTAATTTCTGGACAAATATGGAAGCTTAATTTCCTTCAACTTCTTGAATTTGAAGCTTAATTTTTTTTTAAGTTATCACAATTTTGTCATGAATCAGAAAGTTGTGGGTTCAAGTTCCAACTTTGGCAGTGATTGAGTATGTAACTTAAGTTGACAAGTTAGTCTGCGTAGATTGTCAGGGGTGTTATGCCTCAGTAGAGATTTAACCTGATACTTCAGAAGGGGCTAGTGGAGTCGAGGGATTATGGGGAGAAGGCAGGCACGGGTTATTGATAGGGGACGATCAGCTATGATCACAATGAATGGCTGGCTCAAAGGGCCGAATGGCCTCCTCCTGCACCTATTTTCTATGTTCACTGGCTGGATGCAGGGTAACCAGATCTTCTGCTGGTGACTTTAGACCTCTCCACAGCACCAAAAAAGGACCATGTGAATTGTGGCTGGATTGTCACATGAATCTAACTAGTTAACAAGCTTTTAAATTAAGTCATCCAGCTCACCCCCTCACAACCATCTGGTACAGTTGCAATGTTTTTCTAATGCTACGTGATGGAGGTGATTTTTAATTGACTTGTATTGTAACCAGGGATTGTCAGTCTGCTCCTGAACAACACACTTCCTAAAGTGCAAGAGATTCTGAGGGTTATTTGCCAAGAGTAGGAAGTTCTAAGGAGTGCCCTATCCAACCCCTTTGGTCGTTGGCTTTTTCTGCTTTGGCCAAATGTACCATTTCAAGACCCAAACTTCTGGCAAAGTCAAAGAAAATCTCATTCCCCTCTTGTCGGGTTGCAAAGGGAGAAACCTTGGGATGACATGGGAAGTATTTGCCCCGCTCAAGATTTCTCGTGCTGTGAACTCTTTTTCAAGTGTGGAGTCTCGTTCCTCAAAGCTTTCTTTGGAGAATTGTTTTAAAAGAAGAATTTTTAAAAACGTTGATTTAAAAAAGAAATATTGCACTTCTGCGATGGATATTTGTTAATGCTACTTGAGAGACATTACACTAGATTGGAAGGGGGTGGATTCCAATGTGGAAAGAAGGCAGATGAGAGATTGAGGACAAATGCAGTGGTCAAAGAGAGCAAAATTAGCAGACGGCATTGGTGTGTGCATGGTAAAGGTAGCGGAAAGACTGGTGGTTTAAACTGAATCTGTAGGATCCCAAACCGAAACGTCACGCATCCTTTTTCGACAGAGATGCTGCCTGACCCTTTGAGTTACTCCAGCTCTTTGTGTCTAATCTTCGGTGGTTTAAACTGTTTGTTTCAACACTGGAGAAATAACAGGCAAAGCAGATGAACTCTGGTTGTGGAATGGCTTGGGAGACTGGGATAATATATGCATAACAGAAACATAGCTGAGCGAAGGGCAGAACTGGCAGCTCGATATTCCAGGCTACAGATTCTTTCGGGATCGTCCAGGGAGACTTTATGGGTAGGACCTAGAAATAGTAAGGAATGATCACTTTGGTAGAACTAAATCAAGCGAATCCCTCCACAAGTATAAGATGTGTAGGATTATATTTAGGAGTGAACAAAAAGAGGACATGAAATTAAGCTGGCAGGCAAGGTAGAGGAAAATCCTAAGATAATGGATTACTATTAAGAGTAAAAGGATGGCCAGGGAAAAAAAAAGTCTCCTTAATGATCAGCATCTTTGTGAAGAATCACATGAGATGGGAGAGATATCAATTTAATACATCTCATCTTTTTCCTGAGGAGAGGGTCATGCAAGCCAAGGAATTGAAGCATAGTAGCTGTGATGCCCTAGAACATATACAAATTGCCAAACTGGAGGTATTGAAGGTTTTACATTCCTTGTATGTTTAAATACTTGGCTAATAAATTAATTACAATTACAATTAAACTGCATTAAGGTGGCTAAATCCCCAGGGCCTGACCAAGCACCTCCTCGGATCTTGTGAGAAGCTAAAGAGGTAATTGAGAAGGCCCATGCAGAGATATGCACCAAGTTCCCCAGGGCTGGATGGTGGCTAATGTTGTACTGTTATTCAAGTAAAGCAGTAAGGATAATGTTGTACTGTTATTCAAGTAAAGCAGTAAGGATAAGCCAAGGAACTACAATCTGGTGAGTCAGATGTCAGTTGTGGGAAAAATTGGTGGGGGGATTCTTAGGGATAGGAGATCAGCATTGGGATAGGCACAGGCTGATTAGTGATAGTTGCAAAGAGAATTGATGAGGGTAGGGCAGTGGACAATGTCCAAATGGACTTTAGCAAGGTTGTTGACAAGATCCCACATCGTCATCTAGTCTGGGAGGTTAGATTGCATGGAATCCAATGTGAGCTACCTCGACTTTGGAAGGAGTCAACGGATAGTTGTGAAATATTATGGTTCTGATTACAGGCCTGTAATCAGTAGAGTGCCAGAAGGTTTGGTGCTGGGTCCCTTGCTATGTTATGTACATTAATGATTTGTACGTAGTTAATATTGTTTGTAAAATTACAAATAATGCCAAAAAAGGTGTATAGCAGGCAATAAGGAACTTTATCTAAGTTTACAACAAGATCCTCTCGATCATTTGGGAAGATGGGTCAAGGAAAGGCGAATGGAATTTAACCCTGACAAGTGTGAAGTGTTGCACATCGGTGTGTCACACCAGGGCAGGGCTTCCACAGTAAATGATTATGCCTTGGAGAATGTTGAGGAACAGAGAGATCTAAGAATACAGGTACATGGTTCCCTGAAAATGGTGAGTGAAATGAACAGTGTAACAATGAAAGCATTTGGCACGCTTGTCTTTATTAGGATGGATATTAAGTACAAAAGTTGCTTCATCGTGATGCAACTGTACGATTCGTTGGTGAAACCATGCTTGGAGTACTGTATGTTTTTATGGTAAACCAGCTATAGGAAGGATGTCCTTAAGTAGGAAAGAATGCAAAAGAGATTCACCAGTACGTTACCTGGGCTTATGACTTGAGTTATAGAGGAGATAATAGAATAGGTTGGGACTTTTTTCTTTGGAGCATGGGAGGCTTATTGATCTTATTGTGATGTACGATCATATATGTGATCTTATTGAGATGTAAATCTTGAGGGCACATAGATAAATTGAATGCTCTTTTTTTTACCCCCATGTGTGCAGGATTCCAAAACTAGAGACAATAGGCAATGGGTGCAGGAGTAGGCCATTTGGCCCTTCGAGCCAGCACCGCCATTCAATGTGATCGTGGCTGATCATCCCCAGTCAGTACCCCGTTCCTGCCATCTCCCCATATCCCCTGGCTCCACTATCTTCAAGAGCCCTATCTAGCTCTCTCTTGAAAGTATCCAGGGAACCGGCCTCCACTGCCACCCGAGGCAGAGAATTCCACAGAAAAAGTGTTCCTCATCTTCATTCTAAATGGCTTGCCCCTCATTCTTAAACTGGCCTCTGGTTCTGAACTCCCCCAACATCTGAAACATGTTTCCTGCCTCTAGCGTGTCCAAACCCTTAATAATCTTATGTTTCAATAAGATATCCTCTCATCCTCCTAAATTCCAGAGTGTACAAGCCCAGCCGCTCCATTCTCTCAGCATATGACAGTCCAGCTATCCCGAGAATTAACCTTGCACTCCCTCAATAGCAAAAATGTCCTTCCTCAAATTTGGAGACTAAACCTGCACACAATACTTCCGTGTGATCTCACTAGGGCTCTGTACATTTGCAGAAGGACCTCTTTGCTCCTATACTCAAAGAGAGCATAGACTGAAGGGGAAAGATTTAAGAGTGATCTTGGACAACTGCTTCACTCGGAGGGTAGCCCATATCTTGAATGAGCTACCAGTGCAAGCTAAGGAAAGGGATATAATTAAAACTTTAAAAAATACATTTGAACAGATGTATGGATAGGGAGGGTTATGGGCCAAATGCAGGCAAATGGGTATAGTCCAGTAAGCCAACTTGTTTGGCATGGCAACGTGGGCTGAGTGGCCAGTTTCTATGCTGTTCAGCTTTATGACTCTAAGTTAATGATAGATGTTGCGCCGTGCTTCAAAAGGTGGTACCAACCTTGTGCAACTTTGATTTACTGACCATAACCTACTGTAGAGCGTTGAAATTCTCATCGAATGTTTCTGGATAACCCCAGGAAAGGTCTTCCAAAGTTTGCACCCTTGATTGAGGTCCACTAGTTCCTGGAAGGAGAGCTTCTTCTTGCGGGACTTTTAATTGCTGGATCTGGTCTCCATTGAGCTAGGATTCTGACCCTATCCTTCCTCCTTAAACTTCCACTGAATATCGCTTCGATATGGTAATTTTTGTTGCTGTCCGACTTTAATTTTGCAGTTATGACGACTGTTATTTCCAAATGTACACCCAAAATGTTAGCGATTACCAAAGGCAATTGAAATCCATTGTCTAAAAACAGTAGCATGTCTGCTCCAGCGGCACCTACAACACAATCGTCCATCCCTCTCAATGTCTGACACGCCTGGTGTTTATTTAGCAATGTCTTTTCGAACCGTACCGTGCGTTTCCGCACGTACGCATGGTTTGACTTGAACTAGCAAGTAACACGAGCGGTTCTCGATGTTCCTTGTTCTACTGGAGGCAAATGCCTGTAATCACGTACTTGCAGCGGGGCGGGGATGCAGACTGAAACTGTTGAGCCGCTAACGAGTTGGACGCCGCCGCCGCTTACATGCCCCGCAGTGGAAGTGAAGCTTGTTACAGCTCCACAAACTATTTGGACAGGAAACGACCTCTTGTTTTAAAAAAAACCAAACAATAAATGGCTCCTAAGAAGATGTTAGATGGGTGAGAAAATTTAAAGTTACTTTTTGTCAAAAATCAAATGCAAACGTAGCCTGCAGGAAGCTTATATATTAGGAAACCCGCAAAATATTGGAGGAATTCCTTCTCTCCAGAGATGCTGCCTGACCGGGCTCGCTGAGTTACTCCAGCATTTTGTATCTCCCTTCCATTTAACCCAGCATCTGCAGTTCTTTTCTACACAAGTAGAATCGTTGAATTGTTGCAAATGCACAGTGAACCAAATAGCATTCCCTTCTCTAACCTCTCCCTGCGAAGATCCGCAGAAGTTGTCCACTCTGATAATTACATGATTTCAGCTATTGGAAGCCAAATAAATAAATCCAACAAGATTTTATGGAGAGGAGTTGATATAGCCGACATGAAAACCTGGGTACACTGTGCCCTCCATAATGTTTGGGACAAAAACTCATTGTTTATTTATTTGCCTCTGTACTCCACAATTTGAGATTTGTAGAGAAAAAAAAATTCACATGTTGTTAAAGTGCACATTGTCAGATTTTAATAAAGGCCATTATTATACATTTTGGTTTCACCATGTAGAAATTACAGCAGTGTTTATACATAATCCTGCCATTTCAGGGCACCATAATGTTTGGGGCACAGAAATGTCATGTTTTGTATTTTGTTGCGTAACCTTTGCATGCAATGACTGCTTGAAGTCTGCGATTCATGGACATCACCAGTTACTGGGTGCCTTCTCTGGTGATGCTCTGCCAGGCCTGTATTGCAGCACTTCTTTAGTTTGTGCTTGTTTTGGGAGTCCCCTTCAGTTTTTTCTTCAGCACATAATAGGCATGCTCAATTGGGTTCAGATCAGGTGATTGACTTGGCCACTCATAAATTGACCATTTTTGAGCTTTGGAAAAACTCCTTTGTTGCTTTAGCAGTATGCTTGGGATCATTGTCTTGCTGTAGAATGAACTGCCGGCCAATTAGTTTTGAGGCATTTGTTTGACCTTGAGCAGATTGGATGTGTCTATACACTTCAGAATTCATTATTCTACTACCATCGGCAGTTGTATCATCAATGAAGATAAGTGAGCCAGTACCTTCAGCAGCCATACATGCTCGGGCCATAGCACCTCACCACCATGTTTCACAGATGAGGTGGTATGCTTTGGATCTTGGGCAGTTCCTTCTCTCCTCCATACTTTGCTGCCATCACTCTGATATAAGTTAATCTTTGTCTCATCTGTCCACAAGACCTTTTTCCAGAACTGTGGTTGTTCTTTTAAGTACTTCTTGGCGAACTGTAACCTAACCATCCTATTTTTGCGGCTAACCAGTGGTTTATATCTTGCAGTGAAGCCTCTGTATTTCTGTTCATGAAGTCTTCTGCAGACAGTGGTCATTGACAAATTCACACCTGACTCCTGAAGAGTGTTTCTGATCTGTTGGATAGGTGTTTAGGGATTTTTCTTTATTGTAGAGAGAAGTCTTCTGTCATCTGCTGTGGAGGTCTGCCTTGGCCTTCCAGGCCCTTTGTGATTAGTAAGCTCACCAGTGCTCTCTTTCTTCTTAATGATGTTCCAAACAGTTGATTTTGGTAAGCCTAAGGTTTAGCATCAGCTAACAGTTTTATTCTTTTTTCTCAGTCTCATAATGGCTTCTTTGACTTTCATTGACACAACTTTGGTCCTCATGTTGATAAATAGCAATACATGTTTCCAAATGTGATGGAAAGTCTGGAGGAAAGACTAGGTGCCGTGAGCTCTCTTATATCCAGCATTAAGGAGCCATTTAAACATACCTGAGCAATTACAAACACCTGTGACGCCATGTGTCCCAAACATTTTGGTGCCCTGAAATGGTTAAAAATGGCCTTTAATAAAATCTGACCATGCACTCTAACCACATGTGATTTTTTTTTTTCCCTTTTTTTTTCTATTACAAATCTCAAATTGTGGCGTACAGAGCCAAATAAATAAATGATGGGTCTTTGTCACAAACATTATGGAGGGCACTGTATATTCATTTAATACAACATATTGTTGGCTGCTTTCTTTTTCATCTTAAACATCTTTCATCTTGGACCTGGCCAAGTCCTTCCAGCATACCTCTTTTTATTACAGATTATAATGTCCACAGTTTTATCTGCTTTCTAACATTTTTCAAATAATATTGATAGAGGACTTTAAATCGTATGTGTATGTAAAACAAGTAGGCAGAGCATCATTTAAAAACTGATATGGTTTATTCCATCCTCGTGCCAAATACAAATAATTTGATGGATATTAAAGCATGTTTTCACGCTCTGTTTTGAAAGGGCCGCAGCAGGTTTTGTACAGATGGAGTTGGTTCAATGTTCCATTTAATCCTGGCATATCTGTTCTCCACCTTTTCCCCCCCATCCCTTAAAACCCATACCTAACATTGCTCCATCTATAAACCACAATAGATGGTTTTGGCACCAGAATTTTGTTTATTCTATTTCCTCTTTTTTCTTTTGTGATTATGCCAAGTCCTTACTCCTCAGTTCAGATGGTAGACTGTTTTCCTTTCATCCAGAATTCAACAGTCAGCACCATATTGATGGTGATTAAGCATCCCTGAGGACAATATTAAGGCTACTATTATCTATTCAGATAATTCTTGTACATTATCTATCGAACACACTGCATGGATTTTCATTCTTGTGGCAAGTTGTTTCAGGATGTACGTTCACAAATATTTTGTCTGAACGCAAAGTTGTGATGTAGCACCAGAACTGGATGAATGATGCGGCCATTGTGTTGAATCTTTTTCTCAATAATTGAACGATAGGAGTGGGGAAACGTACAACATCCAAAATGTTGACTTATTATGGTTATTAATCTTACCAAGGCCATCACCACTCTGAACTCTGCACTGAACACACAGCCCCCATTGCCAATATTTTGTACTGCCACAACACTATACTGTGAAATATTGCACATTATGACTTGACAACGTTTTCTTGCCATTTATTATTTATCTGATACGTTGGAGCTCCGCTCGGCCAGTGCACCTGAAATATCGTTGTGTGTATTTACAATGACAATAAGGCGTGTTATTAAATTCTGTTTCACTGCCAGTTGTGGCCATGAAGCAGAATTCTTGGCTCCATTTTAAAGTGCAAGGAGGAATTTATGGGTGCTTCCAACATAATATCAATTTACCATGACTGGCTTTCTTTGTGATATACCTGGTAATTGAGCGCAACAGAGAATTGCAGTTGATTTTGTCGAGATTACATGTTTGTGCTTGGGTTGGTGAGAGGGGCTGGGGCGTCTTGACATCGAAAGGGTTACATAAAATGCCATCAACCATAATAATATTTATTCGTCCAATAAATGAGAAAAGGCTATTTCAATAGCAGTTAAGATAAACAATGACATTTTAAGTGAGTGAATTTTACTTTTCAGCCCCCAATCATTTTAAATTATTAGTGACAGAAAATATATGAATGGGTGCATATTTAGCTGGCAGGTGTTATATGCATCAAGATGGAATGACAAAAGTCACACAGAACCTAAATGTGGCCAATCAAACCTTCCATCTGTAGATTTGTGGAATGATATTTCCAAAGGACAAAGAGGAAGGAAAGCTTTTGCATATGAAACCAACTCATCAACAACCTAAATGTTGTCTGCTAAAGGCATTTCAGGTTTTGAATAAGATCTCGAGTCTCATTTAGCATCAAATGTAATGGAAACATTTGTTCCCATCTATGGAAAGTATTAAGATTAAAAATGCATTTACAGTCCCCTCCATTGTGTTTGGGCCAAAGACCCATCATTCATTTATTTGCCTCTGTACTCCACAATTTGAGATTTGTATTAGGAAAAAAAAATCACATGTGGTTTTCATCCCATCATCTAAATCGTTAATATATATTGTAAATAGTTGCGGCTCCAGCACCGAGCCTTGCGGCACTCCACTAGCCGCTGCCTGCCATTCTGACAGGGACTCGTTTATTCGTACACTTTGTTTCCTGTCTGCCCACCAATTCTCTATCCATATCAATAACCTACCCCCAATACCATGTGCTCTAATTTTGTCCACTAATATGTATGGGACCTTATCAAAGGCTTTCTGAAAGTCCAAATACACTACATCCTCTGGCTCTCCATCCATTTTACTTGTCACATCCTCAAAAAATTCCAGAAGATTAGTCAAGCAGGATTTCCACTTCATAAATCTAAGCTGACTTGGACCAATCATTTTACTGCTATCCAAATGCATGTTATTAATTCTTTAATAATTGACTCCAGCATCTTCCCCACCACCGATGTCGGGCTAACTGGTCTATAATTCCTTGTTTTCTCTCTCGCTCCTTTCTTGAAAAATGGGATAGCATTAGCTACCCTCCAATCCACAGGAACATCCTGAATCTATAGAACATTGTAAAATGATAACCTATTTCTCCACGATTTGTAGAGCCACCTCCTCGAGTTCCTTGGCATGCAGACCATCAGGCCCTGAGGATTTATCAGCCTTTAGTCCCATCAGTCTACCCGGCACTATTTCTTGCCTCATGCTAATTTCTTTCAGTTCCTCTGTCTCCCTAGACCCTCTGTCCTCCAGTACATCTGGGAGATTGTTGTGTCTTCCTTAGTGAAGTACCTGTTCAACACTTCTGCTATTACCTTGTTCCCCATAATAACCTCACCTGTTTCTGCCTTTAAGGGACCCACATTTGTCTTTAATAATCTTTTTCTCTTAACATACCTAAAAAAGCTTTTACTATCCTTCTTTATATTCTTGGCCAGCTTACCCTCGTACTTCCATCTTTTCACCCTGTGTTGCCCTTTTTGTTACGTTTTGTTGTCCTTTGAAAGTTTCCCAATCCTCTGGCTTCCCTCGACCCTTTGCTATGTTATACACCTTTTCTTTTAGTATTATTCCATCCCTAACTTCCCTTGTCAACCACAGTTGACTCTTACTCCCCTTAAAATCTTTCTTCCTCTTTGGAATTAAATGATCCTGCATCTTCTGGATTATGCCCAGAAATTCCAGCTATTGCAGTTGGGGGCACTGCGAGCTGGCTGCCCTGCCAGCAGCTTGTTCGTTATTTCAACTTTTTTTTGGTATGTCTGAGTGTTTGTTTTGGTGTCTCTCGGTGTGTCTTTGGTGGGGGGGGGGACAGTTTTTTAGTCACTTCCTCGCTGGAGAGGCGATTTTTTTCATGTCGCTTCTCCGCCTCCCCCTCGCAGCCTATCTGCTTGGATTGGAGCGGGCTTTTCTGGAGTCAGGCCCAGAGCTTTTCCATCGCGGAGCGGGGGCGAACCCTTGCCAGGGGCCGCCAGAGAGGAGTGCTCCGATCGTTGGCCTGGTGACTTTGACATCATGGGGCTGTGGTCTGCGGAGCTTCCAGCCGCGGGCGTGGCGTGGACTTACCATCCGGAGTCTGGGATCCCTTGCCGGGGATCGTCGGAGAAGAGCGACTGCCGGCCTGCGGTCTACAACATCCTGAAGCCGCGGTCTTCAAGCCACGGAGTGTGGCACTCCAAGCTGTGGAGTGTAGCACTCCAAACCGCGGAGTGTGTTCGACTGTCCCGACGTCGGAGTTTCAATCATCCCGGCCTGTACATCTGGCCGTCCGCAGCGGTGACCACGGAGGGTTTTATGGCCTCGAACAAAGGAGGAGGACTGACTGAATATTGTTGCCTTCCACCACAGTGAAGAATGCTGTGGTGGATGTTAGTGTTGAATTTTTATTGTGTATTTGTTCTTTTTTTCCCACTGTATTGCTGCATGGCAAATTCATTTCACTGTACCTTGGTTGGTGTATATTCTGCTTCTTCTTGCGCATGAAAAATAAAACAAAGGAATAGTTGGATCTCAAGCTGGGTGTTGAGCAGCCAGGTTGTTGGTGCATGTGACGAATAAATTTGACTTTGACACCGTCATTCCTGCTAGGATCCTTTTCCAGTCGACCTTGTCCGCCTCTTCTCTCGTGCCTTCATAGTCTCCTTTGTTCAACTGCAACACTGACACTTCTGATTTAACCTTCTCCCTCTCAAATTGCAGATTAAAACTTATATTATGGTCAATACCTCCTACTGGTTCCTTTACCTTGAGTTCCCTTATTAAATCTGGTTCATTAGACAACACTAAATCCAGAATTGCCTTCTCTCTGGGAGGCTCCAGTACAAGCTGCTCTAAGAATCCATCTCAGAGGCACTCTACAAACTCCCTTCCTTGGGGTCCAGAACCAACCTGATTTTTCCAGTCTACCTGCATATTGAAATCTCCCATAACCACAGTCGTATTACCATTGTTACATGCCAATTTTAACTCCTGCTGCAATTTCCAGATCTGTTTTGGGGCCTGTGGATAACTCCTATTAATGTCTTCTTACCATTACAATTCCTTAATTCTAACCACAGCGACAGTCTCTATGTCACCCCTCGCAAAGGACAGTCAGAGGTACAGTCATTTACCTCTTCCCCCCCCCTATAAGTTAGTATACCTATATCATGTTCTCCCTCAGCCTGGTCTGCTTGTAGGAAAACAAATGTAGTCTGTCCAATCTCTCCTCCTGCCTAAAAAGCACCATTCCAGGAAGCAACCAGCTGAATCTCCTCTGCCCTCTGAAATTCAATC
Source organism: Leucoraja erinaceus (assembly GCF_028641065.1). NCBI lineage: Eukaryota > Metazoa > Chordata > Chondrichthyes > Rajiformes > Rajidae > Leucoraja > Leucoraja erinaceus. The sequence goes on from NC_073385.1 coordinate 21,947,559, forward strand.
ACGGCTTTTCTGTCGTGTGGTAAACAGAACTGTACACAATACTACAGGCTATGGCTTATCCAATGTTTTATAAAGTTGTACTGCGACCTCCCCATGTTTGTATTTGCTTTGGCATAAAAAAGCAAGTAACACATGTTCTTTGCTATCTTATTGACATATGCTGCCCTCTGCAGGGGCCGTTGGACATGTACACCGAGGTCCCTCTATTTCCCAATATATGCAACTCCTGCATTACAGTTGTTTAAGTGCCAGAAATATGTCCTTAAAGAATTCACAAATCAATACCCAAAAATTTGAGAGAGAATAGAATTCACTCGGAGAAAATGTATGTGGGGACAAAAATAAAATAAAAACATTTTTTTCAACGTGTGTTTTTGATGCAAGTCCAAAATGACACAGCTTCGCGTGACAATTGCGATATGAACTGTTTTCTAGGAATGCATCACCATCCAGCCTCTAACCCGCTGCATGATGCAGGGGTTCATCTGCACTCTGCAAATTCTTGCAGTTCTTTTTCTATTTCCTTACTATATTAGTCCTCCCAAAGTGCATTAAAAAGAAATGAAGACGATTGAATTTCCTAACTGCAATCCATACACATTGCTTTCCCCGAGGGTAAAACTAAGCCCCTAGCTAACTTCTGCATTGCTGTGTATTATTAAGTTATTTAAAAAAAAAAAATGTTTTAACCACGTTTTCCTTTCCAGATTTAGTGTCTCACCCTATTCATTCCAATAGTTTGAATTTCCCCCTCACCATACCTCCTCCCCAATTGTGCTCAGACTCTTTTCTGACTACTCTACATTCGAATAGGTACATGGATAGGAAAGGTCTAGAGGGATATTGGGCATGTGTGGGCATAGGGCATCTCAGTCGGCATGGACAAATTGGACCAAAGGGCCTATTTCCCTGCAGTACAACTCCCTCCAATTCATGAACTTCCTTGGAAAATATTCTTTCCATCTACATGGGTTTATATATGCATCAATGATGTTGAACTTTCCTCCATGCACCACTCACAAAATCAGGTGGTACACTATGCATTACTTCCTTTATCTTTGCCATGCTAAGCTATCGAAGTGACACCGCATGCTACCTGGTCTCTTTGGTTTCTTGGACTATTCTGCTGCATTTGCATAGCAAAGTGGCAGAGTTAATTCCATGTACTGATGCATGTGCCAGTTTTATTTTCATTCCCACTTTTGCAACAACACCTTTATAATTTGCTTTGATCAGTTGTAGGCCGCTGACCAACATTAATTTTCAGATCTGGGGCTGAGTGAGGGGCTGTAACTGTCCTCTTTAACAAGGGCGAATCCCAATGTCTTGTTGGCCATCTAGTGACTGACTGAAGTACAGTGAAGCAAATTCTTGCATTCATCTGAGTTTAAGCCGTCCATGGCTTTATCCATAAGCAAAGATTTTACAAAATGTCTTGTGAGCAAATCATGGGAAAATTATTTGGTCAAGCAAGGCTTTCTACATGAATGCAGAGTTCTGTTTTGTGTATTTTGCCTCATCAAAATAAGCAGATGAGGGAAGTTGACATCAAATAACTTGGGAGCAGTATGTTGCCGCCCTTTTAATCTGTTGTCATTTCTTTTCTGAACAGTAGAAACATGAAGGCTTTTGTTTCGCCCAATTTCTACTGTAAGGTCAAATTGGCAATCGGAGAACTTTGTAATTGGAGTATTCAGGGAGGCGATACAGTGAAATTCTAGAACAATCTATATACTTATAAAACTCTGATCTTGGATGTGGATGTATTTATTTGTGCATGTGTGTCTTGTTAGTCTGTGATTCACATCTCCTCAAACACGATGTGCTAACGGTGACATTTTTACATATTCCGAGAGATTTACCTCATGATCTCGAAAATCGCCTCATCTGAAAATTTGATTATTTCCCGAGTTTATTTAAAAATTGTTCACAAATCTGAAATTTTTTAAAGCTAACGACCTGATGACGTCACAGCCGCTGAACACGAAGTACGCTCGCGTCTCGGCTCGGGTTTCCCGAGAGATGCCGAGACGAGCGGCCCGCTGCGCACTCTTTTTCATGCTTGCGCATCGGCGCGGCTTTCCTGAGAGCAACCGAGGAACACCCGAGTGATGACGTCACACACCGCAGCCCAGCCACCGTCCCCCCAGGACTCTGGATTGAAGCCCCGCCACGCCGCAGGTTTCTTAACCCTGCGCTGAGGTGACGGGACCCGAAGGGTCCCCCTTTGTCTAGTTACTATTAAAAGGAAGTAGTATAAAATGTCTTGGTAGGCTGAAAAGTGGATAAATAACAGGACCTGATAAGATAAATCCCATGCAGCTATGGGAGAGGATTGCTGTGGTTCTAATAGAAATGTTCAAATCTTCTCAACCTCATGACTGGAGGGTATGGAATGCAATACCTCAGTTGGGAAATGGTGAAGGACCATATTAATCTGCTATTGAATTTGCAGGGATTTATTGCATAGATGCGATAATTTTGTTCAAGTGCGAATCCATGACTCATTCTGCTTTTCAAAGAAGTGACTAAAGAGCCTGTCCCACTTGGGTGTCATTTGCACGTCATTTACGCAACATTTGCGTGTGGTGACGCGCGGTCGCAAGCGGCACCCCAGGATTTTGGGGTTCACAAAATCTTCAAGCGCCACCTGCGTGACGTGCAAATGAAACCCAAGTGGGACAGGCCCTTGTGTACAGTGATTCAGAACAGTGTACATTGATACATTATGTACAGTGATAGCCCTTATTCAGAAAGTATTCAGACCCCTTCACTTTTTCCACATTTTGTTACGTTACAGCCTTATTCTAAAGTGGATTAAATTCATTTGTTTTATCATCAATCTACTCACAATACCTCATAATATAAAAGCAAAAACAGGTGTTTAGAAATATTTGCAAAGTAATTAAAAATAAATAACTGAAATATCACATTTACATAATTATTCCGACCCTTTGCTGTAACACTCAGAATTGAGCTTCGGTGCATCCCGTTTCCATTGTTTATCCTTGAGATGTTTCTACAAGTGGATTGGAGTCCACAAGTGGTAAATTAAATTGATAGTACATGATTTGGAAAGGCACACACCTGTCTATATAAGGTCCCACAGTTGACGGTGCATGTCAGAACAAAAACCAAGTGGTGAAGACGAAGGAATTGGCCGGAGACATCCGAGACAGGATTGTGTCAAGACACAGATCTGGGGAAGGGTATAAAACAATTTTGGCAGCATTGCAGGTCCCGAAGAGCACAGTGGCCTCCGTCATTCTTAAATGGAAGAACTTTGAAACCACCACGTCTCTTCTTAGAGCTGGCCACCCGGCCAAACTGATCAATCGAGAGAAAAGGGCCGTGGTCAGGGAGGTGACCAAGAACCCGATGGTCACTCTGACAGAGCTCCAGTGTTCCTCTGTGGAGATGGGAGAAAATTCCAAAAGAACAACTATATCTGCAACACTCCACCAATCAGGTCTTTATGGTAGAGTGGCCAAGTGGAAGCCACTCCTCAGTAAAAGGCACATGACAGATCACTTGGAGTTTGCCAAAAGGCTCCTTAACAAGATTCTCTGGTCTGATGAAACCAAGATTGAACTCTTTGGACTGAATGCCAAGTGTCACGCCTGGAGGAAACCATGCACCGCTCATCACCTGGCCAAAACCGTACCTACGGTGAAGCATGGTGGTGGCAGTATCATGCTGTGGGGATGTTTTTCAGCGGCAGGAACTGGGAGACTAGTCACGATCGAGGGAAAGATGAACAGAGCAAAGTACATAGAGATCCTTGATAAAACCTGCTCCTGAGCATTCTGGACCTCAGACTGGGGCAGAGGTCCTCCTTCCAACAGAACAATGCCCCTAAGCACACAGCCAATACAACACAGGAGTGGCTTCATGACAAGTCTGTGAATGTCCTTGAGTGGCCCAGCCAGAGCCCGGACTTGAACCCGATAGAACATCTCTGGTGGGACCTGAAAATAGCTGTGCATCGACGCTCCCCGTCCAGCCTGACAGAGCTTGTGAAGATCTGCAGAGAAGAATGGGAGAAATTACCCAAATACAGGTGTGCCAAGCTTGTAGTGTCATACCCAAGAAGACTTGAGGCTGTAATCGCTGCCAAAGGTGCCTCAACAAAGTACCGAGTGAAGGGTCTGAATACTTATGTAAATGTAACATTTCAGTTATTTATTTTTAACTACTTTACAAAAATTTCTAAACACCTGTTTTTGCTTTTTCATTATGGGGTTTTGTGTGTACATGGATGATAAACAAAAATGAATTTAATCCATTTTAGAATAAGGCTGTGAGGTAACAAAATGTGGAAAAAGTTAAGGAGTCCGAATACTTTCTGAATGCACTGTATATCGTTGAAGGTACAGTGATTGATATGGTCAAGCAATTTGACAGGGGTGAAAGTTCCTCTCGCCAATGTTCCCTTTATTGTTAGCCTCCAGTACAAGTTTCTGAAATTGCACCAATAAAGAGTGCAGAAATGTTTACCTTCAAACCCTTTACTAAAATATCTGGCATTTCAAAATGTGATAAATCTCTAATTAATCAACTGAATAATCGGCTTGTCAAATTGTAAGGAATTTGTCTGGGGAAAGTTCTGGCTAATGGCATTCAGAAACAAGTAAGTATGGATTTGAAGGAAAGTTGTATCTTTACTACATTGAATTTGTACACGGAGAATTGTGTTGGAGTACATTTGTTACCCGTCTATTTTCAATTTTGATAACTTCTCACATGGCAGATTGTTCAGTGTCAAAGCTCGTGCACATTGGAAAAACTGGCACCAGGTGGAGAAAGCAAAATATAATGCTTGATTGGAGATTGTGTGATGTTCAGCACTGTTTTCAGTACTGGATCCTTTGACATTTGTGATGTAGATAGGGGTGGTGGAGCATTACAGCAAGTTGAGCACAAATCCTAGACGTTCAATCCCGACTCCTGGTCCTGTTTGTATGGATTTGCACGTTCTTCCTGTGACTGCATTGGTTTCCTCCTCGTGCTCATATTTTTTCCCTTAATATTCCAAAAAACGTAAGAGTTGGTGGTTTATAATTGGCCACTGTAAATTGCCGCAGTGTGATTCTTTGGGGGTGGGCGTATAATCTGAATGTAGGGTGATTAGATTTCAATTTGTCGATACACAGCATGGAAACACAGGCCCTTCAGCCATGCTGACCATCAATAACCTATCCACATTACTTCCATGTTACCCCATTTTCTTACCCTCTCCCCACACACTAGGGCGATGTACAGAGAGATCAATTAACCTACAAATCCACACATCTTTGGGATTTTGGAGGAAACCGGAGCAAACCCATGTGGTTACAGGGAGACTGTGCAAATTCTACACAGACAGCACCAGAGGTCAGGATCAAACCTGGGTCTGGCACTGAGGCAGTGGCTTGGCCAGCTGTGCCGTCCCTAATTGTGTGAAAATTAATGCTTGATGGTTGACATGGGCCACAGGGCCTATTTCTTATAAATGTAGGGGGCCACAATTAAGTTTGCTGATAATGCCAGAATGTTCTAAATGGGAGACTGAGGTAAGCACAAAAATGGCAAGCTGAAATTGATCCAGTTAAATGTGGCACAGCAAGATAGGAACAATAGGTGATTAAGGTGACATACAGAATACTAGACGGGGTGGGAGATTGCAACCTTCACGTGGTCCGCCCGGCTTCAACAAATGCAATCAACCTGGCGTGTACAATCAAGTAAGATCAAATAGAACAAGTTGTCCTACAACATTAGGCTGTGCACGCCATACACAAGAAGACGACTAAACTTTATTAGCTGAACGTAGAATTAATGAGAGGGGACATAATGGCAGTTCTATTTTAAAGATGGAAAACCCATGACTTTTCTTTGGTTGTGGTCACCAAACTACATGTTGGGAAAGCATCCTGAAAGAGTATGGAGAACATTTTTCAATTGTTGCGAATTGTAGCTATGGGGATCAATTTGCCGAGGATGCAGATGTTTTATTAGGAACAAGTAGACAGGAAAGATCTGAGGCATTTAAAATTGGAAAGCCGACATAGTACGCACAGGGAGATAACTAACTTAAAAAGCTCAATATATTTAATTGAACTTCACTTCAGTCTACTGGAGTCATGGGATCTAAAAGTAAGTTATGGCTCCTCAAGTGCTCATCTTAGTACATATACTCATCTTCTGCTCACCATTAAATTGTAATAGCAAACAAAGTAAGGATACTTTGAATATGTGTAAACCACCAGTACATTAAATAGATTACTTATATCTTTTGAACATTTATGTTACCACTTTAATAAACAGTTTATGGGTTTTCTAGTCGATTTATCCTCAGTTAATGACTTTGGTTATAAAGCGATAAAATAGGCTGTAAAATCTTGAAAATCAATAACATTGACACGCTGAGTAAGCCTGGTCCACGTGTTTATTGAAGTAATGAAACAATACAGTTAGTGTTCGATCCAACCACAAATAACAAAAGATGACCGAGTAAAAACAATCCAAGTTGTACGGTACAATTTCACGCGCAAAGTTTGGGATCACTTCATTCAAGAACTGTGCAAGGCCAGGAAATGGCAGGGATAGGAGTGTTGTGTTGGAGGAAAAGGGAATAAAGAATTTATAACCTACATGATACTTAATTGGGAGTTAAGTGACAAAGTGCTTTAGAATCAAGACAGGGAGACCAAACGAGCTCTTCTAATACAATGGATTTGTTACATTTACACTCTTTACTACTTACACAATGCAGAATAAGCAGCATAATTATGACTTGTTGCTATGATTTTAGAGCATTAACTTACAACTACAGTAGGAATTACGTGCGCTGGCGAACAAGTGACTAATCAATAATATTAAACTGCACATTAAAAAGAGACATTGCCCATATTTATGTTGCCAACATTCGATTTCCAACAAACAGTTGCTTAAGAGGAAGTCAGGTCCTCATCTGTTCAGTATAAGCCATTCTAGATTAAAAATGACATGTACAAAGTGATTATTTGTGTATGCATTCCATGCCTAACCTTCATTTTTAACTACATAATAACTAAAAAATTAGTTGGAGCTCCCATTTCTTAAATACGACAAATATAACTGCAAAACATATTGCATAAAGAACTGCTGGTACTTAATAAGAAAATATATTTTGTGCAATTGTGGCTATAATTAACGGCTGGCAAAGCAACAGGTAGAAATCCTAGAGTGAATCATATAGACATGATCTTGCCGCTCCGGGTTAAAGAATGTTCATGAAAAAAGCTGCTATAATCCCTTTTAATATTTATTCAATATCTTAGAGTGATCGCTATTAAATTCAAGCATTAGACACAAATTTCAGTACTTATTAAAATAGACCACCAAAATATGTTTACTTATAGGATGTGTCATTGTCATACATTCCACCTTCCTGATGGATCCCAAGCATGTCCATATGCCTTAAAGCATCAAGTATCCATAAGATATTCAAACCGAGTTACAGACTTGGACTGACAATGCAAATAAAGAGCAGATTATGGGCGAGGTCAGTGGAGGAGTACCGCTAACTGAAAAGCTGCAGTAGCCAGGCTTTTATAATAATCAGATTTAGAAAATATAAATAGACTGCTTTGGGTGCTGGGGCTTTGCCATTGTTCATTATTTTGTTCGGGTCTGTGACCTTAATTGACATGATCCAATGCTCTAAGAACATCTTCACCCTGAAGCAGGGTTCTGTTGCCTTGAATAGGTGCATTCACTTCACAGTCATAGTTGGTGAGTGTTGGCAAGCTATTGTCCTCTGCTGAATGAGCCAGAAGCCTGGCTACTATATCTGAAAGTAAAAAGATTAATGTGAAAATAAGAAAGCATTACATCAATTAAAAAAAAAAATTAAAAAAAATTGTTCAGAAAGCAAAGCAATGAGATGTAATATTCTAATTGGCCATCATTTATTTGCTTTACATAACAGTAATGTGGCATTTTCAAAAACAAATTATCTTGTAAATTAACATTGAAATGAAATTAAATTGCCTACATGCCATTATGTCCATCTTGGGGTAATTGGCCCTGATGTAATGGGACATTAAAGTAAAAACAAAATCCCACATTATCCTGGGTATCTTTTATGCCAGAGAACTGAACTGTTTTGAATGTAATCAATGAAACAAGCTAGAACACTCTAAGGGAAAGATGAATTACCTTTAATGAAGACACCTCATCTCCTTATTTTGGTCCAATGTAACATCGCTTACTGATTCTTATTCTGGATTCTTAGCTAGGGCATCTTCCCCACACAAGAGAATTTAATACAGGTAATTCTGCTATAATGCACGTTTAATGACGCAAATTGGATATCACATGATTGTTCAATGAGGGAACACTTTGTATTACGTGGTTCTAATTGGTTATAATGCAATTTCAATCGGGAACCAGAGAACCACTTGTTACTTTGGAAATTAGGAAGCAGAAAAAAACTGTCTTGTCCCCATTGACAATTTTTATATTGCAATTTTCTATAACCAGGTTTCTTAGGAACACAACTATCATATTATAGCCAAACGACTTGTATTTTCCACTGAGCTTAACTGTTATTAAATTCAAGGAAAACTGGCTTTAACTACTTTCCCCTATAGTGACAGATCCACCATTCAAGTGTGCTAAATCTTTATGGTGTACCATTTAAAGTAAAAGATTGAAAAAGTACCAGTGGAGGGGTGGTCCAATTTGTCCCTTTCCACCCAGAACACCCTCTCCTCTGGTACTTCCCCTGCAACTGCAGGAAATGCTACACCTGCCGCTTTACCTCCCCCCTCGACTCCATCCAAGGACCCAAACAGTCTTTCCAGGTGAGGCAGAGGTTCGCCTGCACCTCCTCCAACCTCATTTATTGCATATAACATATAACCATATACCATATAACAATTACAGCACGGAAACAGGCCATCTCGGCCCTACAAGTCCGTGCCAAACAACTTTTTTCCCTTAGTCCCACCTACCTGCACTCATACCATAACCCTCCATTCCCTTCTCATCCATATGCCTATCCAATTTATTTTTAAATGATACCAACGAACCTGCCGCCTCCACTTCCACTGGAAGCTCATTCCACAGCGCTACCACTCTCTGAGTAAAGAAGTTCCCCCTCATGTTACCCCTAAACTTCTGTCCCTTAATTCTGAAGTCATGTCCTCTTGTTTGAATCTTCCCTATTCTCAAAGGGAAAAGCTTGTCCACATCAACTCTATCTATCCCTCTCATCATTTTAAAGACCTCTATCAAGTCCCCCCTTAACCTTCTGCGCTCCAGAGAATAAAAACCTAACTTATTCAACCTATCTCTGTAACTTAGTTGTTGAAACCCAGGCAACATTCTAGTAAATCTCCTATGTACTCTCTCTATTTTGTTGACATCTTTCCTATAATTGGGTGACCAAAATTGTACACCATACTCCAGATTTGGTCTCACCAATGCCTTGTACAATTTTAACATTACATCCCAGCTTCTATACTCAATGCTCCGATTTATAAAGGCTAGCATACCAAAGGCTTTCTTTACCACCCTATCTATATGAGATTCCACCTTCAAGGAACTATGCACGGTTATTCCCAGATCCCTCTGTTCAACTGTATTCTTCAATTCCCTACCATTTACCATGTACGTCCTATTTTGATTTGTCCTGCCAAGGTGTAACACCTCACATTTACCAGCATTAAACTCCATCTGCCATCTTTCAGCCCATTTTTCCAAATGGCCTAAATCACTCTCTAGACTTTGGAAATCCTCTTCATTATCCACAACACCCCCTATCTTGGTATCATCTGCATACTTACTAATCCAATTTACCACCCCTTCATCCAGATCATTGATGTACATGACAAACAACAAAGGACCCAACATAGATCCCTGAGGCACCCCACTAGTCACCTGCCTCCAACCCGACAAACAACCATCCACCATTACCCTCTGGCTTCTCCCATTCAGCCACTGTTGAATCCATCTTGCTATTCCTGCATTTATACCCAACACCCCGCTGTCGTTAGGTGTCATCTTCTCTGCATCGGCGAGACCAAGTGTAGGCTTGGCGACCGTTTCGCCCACCACCTCCGCTCAGTCCGTACTAAACAACCTGATCTCCCGATTGCCCAGCACTTCAACTCCCCTCCCATTCTGAATCTGACCTTTCTGTCCTGGGCTTCCTCCATTGGCAGGGTTATTTAATTTAAATATTTTTAATGCACCATCTTCCATCACCTGCGAGGGAAGATCATTTCAAAGATTCATCATTCCTCTGCAGGGAAAAAAAAAAATCACGTGCCTCTGTTTTAAATGAGTTCCCCTTTGCATTGTAGTTATGTGCCTTTGTCCAAGGCTGAAAACAGGTATATGAACAGGAAAGATTTAAAGAATTATAGAACAGGATGAGGTTGACAACTTGGTTAGCCTAATCGTATTAGGCCAAGGGCATGTTTCCATGCTGTAGAGCTGATTTTCCCACTTATGAACACATCCTAACATCTTATGACTCAGCAAAAGTTAGAAATTAAAACATGTGGAATTGGACGAGTGGAGACTGAATATGTGGTGTTTTCATTGCATTGGTGTACACTGATTACTTTCCCTTTAGAAATCAAAGAACCACCACGGAATTAATTAGTGCTCCCATCCCTTTGATCTGAAGGAAAGGTTCAAAAATTGCCAGAAAAACCAACAATCTTATTTTCAAGTTCTTGTTTTATTTGTTACACCACATGCTGAATAATATGCAGATAACAGTCAATGGGAAAATGATAATTAGATAAGGAAAGGTTTTACTTGAATCTCAACATTTACCAGTGGGTAACAACACAAGTGTCTTCTGTTCACTGCCATTAGCTTCAAATCCTTTTGCACGCTTCCACGTGTGTGGTATACTGACTGAAGGGTTCGTGTCACTTGGGAACAATAATTCCTGTTAAAAACAAATCATTTCAAATTTATACTGCATATTCATTGGTACCACTACATTGAGCAAAAATGCTTGATTAAAATATTATTTCAGCATGTTACCCATGCAAGTGTGTACATTTGCAACACTTCAAAGCATTTAATCTCTGCATGCAATATATAATTCTTCATAATCACGGGCAATGTGATTATGAAGAATTATATATTGCATAATGCCCAGATTATGGGAATAATCTGGGATTATTCCATCCATCCCAGATCCCTCCAGCATTCCCAAAGAGTCCATTCCCACCCTGATTGCTCTTTCCAGCCACACCGGCTCTTAACTAGCACTGCTTCAGGTTTATTTGATTTCCACTTTAATGTTAGCATTCAGTACTCGTAGTTTCTCCAAAGTAGAAGAGATTACATGTGCAAAATATCTCCATACAGTTTATTAGGTCAATGCTGAGCTTCCAGTTGCCTGCCACTTTAATTAACTGATCTCTGTCTTGGGCTTGCATGCTTTGAACAGTGTTTCCAGGCACGCAAGAGTCCTCGGCACTGGGTACCGATTGTAATTGAGTTTAGATGGCAATCCTTTCCAGTCTGCAATGGTGCTGATACAAAGCCATCAACCTGTAATATTAACTAATTTTCTTTCCACAAATGCTTCCTGAATTACTTCAAGCATTACTGAGATTGCCAGTAAGGGAAATAATTCCACGGTTCCAATTTTGCCTCAATGCTCATTTATCTCTGGTTTACATTAGACAGATAACTGTGCTCGCCCTCTCTGAGCTGACATCATCACCTATGTTATATCCACCGTTCCATCTCTGTCTCCTGTCAAACATTCTCCTCCACCAATTTAATACACTTTTGTAAAAAAATTCAGTTACACCTGAAATGTTATCTGTTTCTCTCTACGTATTAGCATGGATTTTGGTCTGTAGAAATTGACAAAAGCTTTTTGAAACCTAGGAATTATAATACATTTTTGCTTTAAATTCGATAATGCCGTAACTTTTTATTTTTAGTTTCAATGTGCCCAAGATAATCGGAGAGGATATGGACCGTAACTTTTTTGTTTATTCCTGGTCCTTTTGGTTTCAGATGTGTAAATATTTTTAAACTGCAATGCAAAATGATCCTTGCCCAAATAGTTGGAGATAAGACTGTATGCAGGAATCTTGAGCAAAAAACAAATTGCTGGAAGAACTCGGTATGTCGAAGCTTCTATTACTCTCCTCATCCCAATCTCCTCTCCACTTATCCTAGTTACTATCTCCTCCTTTCTGTTATCCACCAATCAACCCCTCCTTACCTGGATCCCCCTATCACTTGCTAGCATTTGACCCACCCCTTACCTCAATCCACCACCAGTTATCCCTGGTTTATTTGATCAATTTAAAAAGGGGTCCTCAACCAACGTCCTTTTAAAGCAATGAATGCTTTAAGCATATGGCTGATTTAACTAAGCCTCAACTGCTTTTGTATATAAGGTTTCGCCCCATATCAAGAATCTACCAGCATCTGGAGAAACAAGATATTGCAGATGCTGGTTTAAAAAACAAGGCAAAGTGCTGGACTAGATACAAAAAGCTGGAGTAACTCAGTGGGACAGGCAGCATCTCTGGAGAGAAGGAATGGGTGATGTTTCAGATCGAGACCTTTCTTCAGGGTCTGAAAAAGGGGCTTGACCCGAAACATCACCATTCCTTCTCTCCAGAGATGCTGTCGGTCCCGTTGAGTTACTCCAGCTTTTTGTGTCTATCTTTGACTTAAACCAGCATCTGCAGTTCCCTCCTACACAAAGTAATGGTGTGATTTGGCTGGTCAGACAGGACCTCTGGAGAAAATGAATGAGTGACGTTGTGGGTCAGGACCCTTCAGCCGGATTGGGGGTGGGGAGCGGAGGTGTAAAAAATTAGGAGAGGAGAGACAAGACAAAGCCTGATAAGTGGATCCAGGTGAGAGTAATTTTTGATAGGCAGATGGTTAGACAAAGGCCAGATCGTTATGCTTATATCCTTATGCTTATACCCTTTGCTTTTGGAACTCTGGACTTCATCCTCTCCCACCCCATTTGGTCAAAAGTAAGGCCCTGACCAGAAAAGTCACCTGTTCATGTTCTCCAGAGATGGTGCCTGATACAAGTTACCCCAGCATTTTTGTTGTCTTTTATCTACCAACATCAGCCCTAAATATTCCAAGACACTTTGTGTATGTTAGAAAGACTATAAAGTTTCAAAATATGTTAATTTATCTCCATTAAATGGCAGAGGAACTAAACACCCTGTAGAAATCAGATAATTTAATTGGGTCTCTTTGCACACTTTCAATCACAGTGAAGGACAACCTACCCATTCCAGGTAGACACAAATGCCTTCTCTCCAGAGATGCTACATGGCCCGCTGTTACTCCAGAATAATGTGTCTACCTTGGATTTAAACCAGCATCTGCAGTTTTTTCCTACCCATTCCAGGTACCAGTTGAAGGAACTGTCCTTTGAATTTCTCCCATCCCCTAAAATCACTTACCTGAACCATGGTCTTACTAATGCCTCTTATAACTGAAGCGTAAACCAACCCCTCACATTTTAAATTTCCCATTGGAATGAATGGCTTCCTTAATTACTTGCTATACATGCATACAGGGTTTCCTGCCCCCTCTGCCATCCCTCACAATTTACACACGATGTGTCTATTATCCCTGTCAAAATGGAGAATTTCACATGTTCTGTCAGAATTTTGTCAGTCTCCAAACAAATCCATACACCTTCACAGATTTTTATATCTTGTTCGCAACACTTTTCTGCTGAGCTCTGTACCAGCTGTGCATTCATTCATGCCATTTAGACAAATTGTAAGAAACTGAAGTCAAGCACCATCGGTCACCACCTGGAAAAATACTTATGCCTACTCTGTTAGCAGGCTACCTTCTAGCCAAGTCATTCTGTTTGCTCCCATACCAATAGCATTTATTTTCTAAACTAATCTTTGATGTAGCACCTGAACGTGGCTTCTGGAAATGTAAGAGTACATCCATTGATTCACTACAGCAGGGTACTTCTAAGAACTCCATAAATTAATCAGACGTCATTTAACCTTCACTAAGCATTGTTGACGATTACCTTTCTGAAAAAGTTAACTATGCACTAATCCAGAGGATTTTTTTGAAAAGATCATAGCATTAACAAATCTTTAAGGATAAAATCCATTAGTTCACAATGATCTGATAGCCTTGGGCTCAACAATTTGCTCAGTACTACTTCCATAGTGATTTATTTTGAGTTCCACCCTCCCTTCCAATCCCAAAATAAGGATAATTTCTGGGATGTTCCTTGAAACCTCCATGGCGAAGACTGCTGCAAAATATCTGCAACTCTTCATTCATCTACTTGTTTTTCAATATCCCCATACCCTTATAACTTCAACCACTTCTAGTTATTGTATAGAATCATACCATATTCTTTTGTGCTGGAATAAAAATAATTAAGCAGAATTACTACGAAGAAAATGATAAAACTACACCTACAATTCCAACTGCTTGGAACAGGGAAGCTGCATTTTCCAACTTTCGTTTCTTAGGTGAATTGTGCAAAACCACTGTCTGAGGGCTCGGGTCTTCTGTTGGAGCTCTTTCTTTTGCAGATCTTGAGGCAAACAAAATAGTTTTAGTGCAAATATATTATTAAACATCTATCAATATCAGACTTTTGAAATCCTCTAGTGCATGCTGCACTTTCTTTGAATAGTCCACTTTGATCTGTTCTACACAAGTTCATAAATCATAGGAGCAGAATGAAGCCATTCGGCTCATCAAGTCTACTCCGCCATTTAATCATGGCTGATCTATCTTGCCCTCTCAACCCCACTCTCCCCGTAACCCCTAACACCCTTACTAATCAAGAATCTGTCGATCTCCACCTTGAAAATATCCATTGACGTCCTCCACAGCTGTCTGTGGCAATGAATTCCAGATTCACCACCCTCTGACTAAAGAAATTCTTCCTTATTTCCTTTCTAAAGGAACACCCTTTTATTTTGAGGGTTTGGGACATTACCCATCCTATGCTTTACTACATCAACAAGACATTTTTTCCCTTTTCCTTTGTTAAATTTGCAGTAAGGGTCCCATGCTTAGTAGAAGCCGAATTTTATTGAATGAGGAAACATTAAGGATGGGCCAGGGAGACTTGCTATCAGACACCACAAAGGCGTCTTGGTTAAATATCTGCGGACATAGGCAATTCATGAATGTACAATTCAGCTATCAATTGACCACATCAGTGGCTTTATGGAATGAACTGGTAGACTATTTTACAAGTTTAGTACATAAATAAAATAATTCTGAAAGCAGCACAATAGAACAAAACAATAATATTAAGAGAAAACTGTTTTGGGGGTCAGGATAGAGAAAAGTACTACAGCGGAAAATTTAGGCAGTTTCTTGCTCAGTGCTGTAAACTGAAGTGCACAAGAAGTCTGGTATTTTCTGTTAGATTTGTTTCCTATCCCTCCATTTTTCATGTGCATTGTGGCTGAATGCCTAAGTGGATCTCTTTCTTGACTAGAGACCTGAACTAAGAGGTTTTTATTGTAATACTGTCTGAGTGTTTCAACTTGTGCTAAAGAACACAAATAACACAATAAAGATATTATTTGTTAATATATTTTACTCACTATTTGATTAATTGACATGAATAGCACAGGTGAATTTAAATAAATGTACGTAAAGGAGAATGAACGTGAAATCCAATCATGGACTGGTTGAATAACCTTATTTGTTCTGTAAATTTTGTGTAATTCCCTCACTATTTACTTGCTGGTGTACATGCATGACAGAGATCTGTTATAATGGTGCCAAAATTGGGATCACCTGACTGCCTGCAGGGGTCGTCAACACTGCCAAAAGCAAGTATCATTGGCAAACCTAAAATAGCCACTTCTGTTACCTTTTACTGTAATTAAGCAACACCTTCACAGGAGATACAAGACTCTGCGGATGTGAAGTATCAATCTGCTGTGTCAGTGGTCCTTTCCCTCCAGTTCGGACAGGTGAAGCTGTTCTGCTGCTGCTCTCACAATAGAGTGCTTCTGGGCAATTATCCATTTCATTTACATGTATGCAAGATTTAATTGCATTCACAGGCTCAATCTTTTCCACTTGGTTCAATGTTTGCGTATTCTTGTGTGGAGTGTCTTTAACAGATGATCCAGCTTGTGGGAAGATGTCAATCACATTGTTCATGCTTTGTGTGCTGGGAGGGGTGGCTGGAGATTCCGTAAGTGGTGAAAGTTGGTCCAATGACCGAAGCTGAAAGTCATCATCCATTGGTATGTATGGAGCCAGCATCTCCAAATCCAAGTTATCAATGTCCTAGTGAAATGAACCATTTTATTCAGTCATAATATACGTAGATTTGCTATATTTATTTCTTGGCTAAAATAGACAGCATAACTAAATTCAAATCTGATTCAAAATCTATCTCACTTTAATTATTTCATAGGTATCTTTACAATTAGATAAAGTTAAGATCCAGCAACCCTCATGCCTGAATTCTCTTTTTCCACAATCTATAATGTGAAAAGTTCAACTAAATGTGTCTTGTGGTATCTTGATTATAGTATGCTCAAGTAGCTGATAATCTATTATACAAAAGGAACTGGAATTTTCTGAACTTTTTTGTTAAATTTACTTTTTTTTTTTTGCAAAGTACATCATTGTACATAATTTCAGCAATATTTGAATGTCATACCTGAACAGAGAAGGGGGTTTTGGCTTCCGGATCAATTGCAAAAAGCTTTTCCACCATGTCCAATTTGAACTCATTAGACATTTCAGTGTCAACATTAAAGCAATAGGCTGGAGGACTACTGGGCTGTGAAAATAATTAACAAAGTTCAGTTAATTAGATGAAGAAATAAAAGTCAAATAGGAAACAAGTACTCCTAAAATTAAATTTATGGATTAAAATTAAGGTGGAAAGAGTGCTGCTCGGGGTTCGAGGCCCTGAGCTATAGGGATAGGTTGATAGGCTCTGACTTTATTTCCTGGCGCGCAGGAGACTCTGGGGTGATCTTTTATAGAGGTGCATAAAATCACAAGGAGAATTGATAGGGTGAATGCATAGTCTTTTATCCACGTTAGGGAAATCAAGAACCAGAGAACATAGGCTTAAGATGAGAGGGGCATGGTTTAAAAAGAAACCCGAAGGGCAATCTTTTCACGCGGAGGGTAGTGGCTATATGGAACAAGCTGCCACCAATGAACTAGTCGAGGCATATACTGTAAATGTTTTTAAAATGGCATTTTAGCAGGTACAGGGACAGGAAAGGTTTTGCAAGATATGGGCCAAACATAGTCAAATGGGACAGGCCTGTATCGGGCATATTGGTCAGCATGGACCGTCTCTTAGAGAATAACAAAATGTTGGCAGTACTGTAAAAGCACTTTACTCCAGACAACCTAACTGCTGCAAAGACAGCGGTTGAGGAGGAAGTCTGCCCCTGCGTATTTGTTCCTTATGTTATGTTCCTTGAAGCATTCTAAATGTGCAGCTGCTTGTAGGAACTACTACAAAAAAATTGCAAACATTCACAGAATACTGAATAAAACTGATGTACTTGGATATCTTGTTGGAAAACATATAGCAAGAGACTTACTTGTGTTGAATTGTGAGTGGGGCCAAGACAGGAGGATTTGCTTGTTTGCTCATTAATTTGTGGAATGGTAAATGAAAATTCCAGTGGTTCTTGGGTTGTTTCAAGCTTGATAATTGACTCCAAGGCCGACTCTGTGCTGTTGCATAGTGGCTTAACTGCATCCGAAGGAGGAAGGGGTGACAGTGCCAAGTCTACCGTCTTTCGGTCAGTGGCGGAGGGCAACATAACATCATTGTACAGAGAGACCTCATCAAACTGCTGTATTTCTGAACCTGAAACAAAATGTATTAATGGCATTTAGAATTTGCACAATGCTATCAAGCTGCTCTTCAAACAACAACGTTTATCAGTCAAAATCCTATCGTTAATACTTTTTGTGAATACTCTGCATAGTTACAAAGACATAATTTAGGATTCTCCTCCTAAAGCTGAATGTTACGTCTTTATAATAAACAATTTTACAATTAGCCACTCACAATTTCCCAAACAATATTACTAAAACTAATTGTCATTAAGATATGGTCATTGGAAAAATGTAGCTAAATCGGTTAAGTAGGTTTGAAGTGAATGTTAAAGAATGCCATAATTTAAATTTCTGTGAATTAATCTTTGGAGATTTATTTCATTTTGTAAAGTAAAAAAAAAGATTGTTTAATTTGTACACAATTCAGACACTCCACGACTTGTGTAAAAGTTACGTTCTACTTTAGTAGAGGCAAGTCAGAATCACCTCAAAATTAGATAAAAACAATGAACTGCAGATGCTGGTTAATAGAAACATAGAAAATAGGTGCAGGAGGTGGCCATTCGGCCCTTCGAGCCAGCACCGCTTTCAATACGATCATGGCCAATCATCCAAAACCAGTTCCCCGTTCTGGCTTTTTACCCATATCCCTTGATTCCCTTAGCTCTAAGAACTAAATCTAACTCTCTCTTGAAAATACACAAAACAACATTGTGCTGGAGTAGGCAAAAATGCTGGAGAAACTCAGCGGGTGAGGTAGCATCTATGGAGCGAAGGAAATAGGCAACGTTTCTGGCCGAAACCCTTCTTCAGACTGATGTGAGGGTGGGGTGAGGAGGAGCCACTGGGCTGAGGGAGAGCTGAGAAGGGGAGGAGAAAGTAAGGACTACCTGAAATTAAAGAAGTCAATGTTCACACTGCTAGGGTGCAAACTGCCCAAGCGAAATATGAGGTGCTGCTCCTCCAATTTACGGTGGTCCTCACTCCGGCCATGGAGGAGGCTGAGGACAGAAAGATCGGATTTGGAATGGGAGGGGGAGTGCTGAGCCACCGGCAGATCCTCCATGGCCAGAGTGAGACCACTGTAAATTGGAGGAGCAGCACCTCATATTTCGCTTGGGCAGTTTGCACCCCAGTGGTATGAATATTGACTTCTCTAATTTCAGGTAGTCCTTACTTTCTCCTCCCCTTCTCAGCTCTCCCTCAGCCCACTGGCACCTCCTCTTCCTTTCTTCTTCCCCCCCCCCCCCCCCCCACCCTCACAGCAATCTGAACATAGAAACATAGAAATTAGGTGCAGTAGTAGGCCATTCGGCCCTTCGAGCCTGCACCGCCATTCAATATGATCATGGCTGATCATCCAACTCAGTATCCCGTACCTGCCTTCTCTCCATACCCCCTGATCCCCCTAGCCACAAGGGCCACATCTAACTCCCTCTTAAATATAGCCAATGAACTGGCCTCAACTACCCTCTGTGGCAGAGTTCCAGAGATTCATCACTCTCTGTGTGAAAAAAGTTCTCCTCATCTCGGTTTTAAAGGATTTCCCCTTTATCCTTAAGCTGTGACCCCTTGTCCTGGACTTCCCTAACATCGGGAACAATTTTCCTGCATCTAGCCTGTCCAACCCCTTAAGAATTTTGTAAGTTTCTATAAGATCCCCTCTCAATCTCCTAAATTCTAGAGAGTATAAACCAAGTCTATCCAGTCTTTCTTCATAAGACAGTCCTGACATCCCAGGAATCAGTCTGGTGAACCGTCTCTGCACTCCCTCTATGGCATTAATGTCCTTTTTCAGATTTGGAGACCAAAACTGTACGCAATACTCCAGGTGTGGTCTCACCAAGACCCTGTACAACTGCAGTAGAACCTCCCTGCTCCTATACTCACATCCTTTTGCAATGAAAGCTAACATACCATTCGCTTTCTTTACTGCCTGCTGCACCTGCGTGCCTACCTTCAATGACTGGTGTACCATGACACCCAGGTCTCGCTGCATCTCCCCCTTTCCCAATCGGCCACCATTTAGATAATAGTCTGCTTTCCTGTTTTTGCCACCAAAATGGATAACCTCACATTTATCCACATTATACTGCATCTGCCAAACATTTGCCCACTCACCCAGCCTATCCAAGTCACCTTGCAGTCTCCTAGCATCCTCCTCACAGCTAACACTGCCCCCCAGCTTAGTGCCATCCGCAAACTTGGAGATATTGCCTTCAATTCCCTCATCCAGATCATTAATATATATTGTAAATAGCTGGGGTCCCACTAGTCACTGCCTGCCATTGTGAAAAGGACCCGTTTACTCCTACTCTTTGCTTCCTGTTTGCCAGCCAGTTCTCTATCCACATCAATACTGAACCCCCAATGCCGTGTGCTTTAAGTTTGTATACTAATCTCTTATGTGGGACCTTGTCGAAAGCCTTCTGGAAGTCCAGATACACCACATCCACTGGTTCTCCCCTATCCATGCTACTAGTTACATCCTCGAAAAATTCTATAAGATTCATCAGACATGATTTACCTTTCGTAAATCCATGCTGACTTTGTCCAATGAAGAAGGGTTTTGGCCCGAAACGTTGCCTATTTATTTCGCTCCATAGATGCTGCCTCACCCACTGAGTTTCTCCAGTGTTTTTGTCTACCTTCGATTTTCCAGCATCTGCAGTTCCTTCTTAAACATTGTGCTGGAGTAAGTCAGCAGAGGTGTTAAAACTGGTTATATTGGTGAAATTTATAACTAAAAGAAATGCCTGCAGCACAATCTTTGTGCCTCTGCAAAATGCAAAAATCACCAAAACACAAGATGTTGGGAGATAGTTTCCAACCTGAAGGGCTAAAGTCCAGTGAGACAACTGTATCGCCTGCAGCTGGTGCAAGTTGAGTCAAAGCTTCTGGTTCCTCCTTCAGTTTGTCAAACAGATTGGTGGCCTCTTCGTTTGTGGATTGATCGGTTGTTGCCTTAACAGGTTCCTCAGCCTTCTCCGTGAATGCTGGTACACGTTCAGTCTGATCCAGTGAAAGAACCACTTCTTTTTCAACTAAACCACTGAAAGAAATATTGATACATTTAACCCCCACTTTCACAATAATGAAGTGAAGCATATCACTTCAAACATCAGAACTCTTATGAACTTTGCATCTGTGCATACATGCAGGCATGAATCAGGAAAAATCTGAAAAATGAGGAAGAGAGATGGGGGTCCAGGGGGCATTGCCCCCGCCTTGTAGGGTTCCTAGGGGCAATGCCACAGGCAGGGGTAAAAGGGGGCAGCACCCCCTATATGCAGATTTTTTTGATAATTGTACCTTGAAATGACAGTTTTCTTGCCTGTTTACCCTTTATGTTATACTATTTTTTTTAAAAATTGTACCTCAAATTAACACATTTTACTTGGTTGCCTCTTCTTAATTTACAGAGAAGTTTTGTGATAATCATACCTTAAAATGACACCAACCCCTTGCTTGTTTACACTTAAGTAACATTGAAAATATTTAATATTACACCTACTTGCAACATGATACCTGTTCCTTGCTTGTTTAGCCTAATTAGGGAGATCATCATTGTATTTAAACGACAAATTAATTTCAAATCCAACTCTTAGTTAAGATGAAAATGATGATCCATCTACTTCAAAGATGATCATATTGTGCTACATAGCTACTCAGACAAATTAAGTACAGTGGACAAAATATTAACATCTCAACCTGGAATTTAAGGTATTATTTGAAAATACCATTTCTTTAAATCTATGGTCAATTTATTTATTAAAAAAAAAAGAAAAATCAAATAATCCTTTATCTTCTTTTGATTGCTGGACATTTTCTGATTGCCAGAATTTGCAAAGCCAGTGACTATTGAGGAATGCTAATTGCTGACTCAATGGCGAGTCCAATTTGGAAATGCAGCCAGAAGGCATCATAACAGGCTGCGGCCGAGGACTGGGAACGCGGACAGAGGCCTTTATCTCGATGCCTCCCGAATCGCCGCGTAGAACCCCGGCCAGGGCCACGTGGGTAGAAGCTCGGGTCGAATGAAGCGGCCGATGGTGCCCACAACTGGAGCCTGGGTCGGTACCATGGAGGCGTGAAGTGGGGCGACGACAGCGGTGAAGCCTCGCGACAATGGGGCCACAGCGGCGGTGAAGCCTCGCAGCGGCGGCGATGCCGTACCAAATTTCAAAATCCACGGATGCGTGGAGAAATCTCATGCCTGTAATTTCTTGAACTTCAGGGCACACTGGTTCAGAAAGGCAAGCCTGCAAGGTTACAATGATCTCACTTCTCTCCCGGTATTGCTGTTGGTATGAATAGATAACCTACTCCACTACACAGAAATATTTGGATAGAGGGGCTTATAACTGCTATTTCCATGAAGAGGTATGTTTTGTTCATAACATGCAAAATATCTTCTAGTTCGCTATTTTAATTAGATGGGAGGATTGTATGCTATGGAAATTATTCCTGTTCTGTAAGAATTATCACCATTTTTATTATAGATGCTTACCTCAAAACGTAGTTCACGCAGACGATGCACTGAGGTTGGGAATTTTTTGAATTGTAGATTACCGTGGCCTGAGTTTCCACCCAAACGTAACCACCTTCCTTTCCTAACATCCTGTACTGACCTGTGGTTGCTTGGCCTTTTGTAAATACTTAAGGAAAAAAAGAAACATCCTTAATTTTCGTCAAACAATCAAGGTTTTCACAATTCAAAGTATTCGTAAACAACCTGACTTTTCAGTGTAATTTTCAGGAATTCCTAAATCTGTACCGGACCACAAAAAATTGCAGAGATTTAAGGATGTAGCCCAATCGCTCACACAAATCAGCCTACATCAACACTTCACACTGCCTCAGGAAAGCAGCCAACATAATCAAGGACTATTTACAAACCAAGTCATTCCTGCTTCCCCCTCTCCCATCGTGTAGAGTATACAAAAGATACATATCAATAGAATCAGTACCATTTTTAGAAATTCTGTGTAGGAAGGAATTGCAGATGCTGGTTTAAACCAAAGATGGACATAAACATGCTAGAGTAACCAGCAGTTACTGATTTCTCTAACTTCAAGTAAACCTTGCTCTCCATCTATCTCTCCCCCCCTCCCCTTCCCAGTTCCCTGACCAGTCCGACTGTCCTCGATTACATTTTATCTGCTTTGTTCCTTTCTCCTAGCTAACAATCATCCATTCTACATTTGCCTTGATCTCCATCCCCTTTGTCTCGTTTTCACACCTTTCACTACCGTATCTCTGTATCTCTCTCTCCCCTGACTCAATCTGAAGAAGGGTCTCGACCCGAAACGTCACCCATTCCTTTTATCGAGAGATGTTGCCTGTCCCGCTGAGTTACTCCAGCAGTTTGTGTCTATCGTTAGATTACTGATTGGACTACTCAAACTAGAGGTGCAATCCCAATCTCCCAACCTATTTCATTGAAGCCCATGCACTTTTTTTAATCTGCACTTTCTTTGTAGCTGTAATGTTATAAACATTATTTTCAGAACGCTGGTATTTTTCGCTTTGCACTACCCATTGTCTTTGTGCACGGCTTGATTGTATTTGTGCACAGTATATTTAAACTAGATAGCACACAAACAGTTTTTCACTGTATCTATGACCACTGCATTACCACAACAAACCAAAACAAATATACTATTAAATTAAACCTTTCTGGAAATTTAACTGAACAGAAATTTAATCCAGATTCGTGCTTGCGGGATGAGACACCATGATTTCTTAATCACATTTGGTCAAAATGGTCCTGGCCCAAATGCCAATAAATATGTAGCGAAGAGAAAAACAAGAAGCTATTCAAAGACAACTTACGATCATGATGGGTTTTGGTCAGATGGTCTGAATCCATGGCGTGGTAATATTCATAGATTGAACGACCCAGCAATTCTTCTGGTTGGTAGCCCATTAACTCTGTTATTCTGCAAGGAAGATTACACAGGGGAAATAATTCAGATGCAGCACTGCATTGTACATTTGTATCAAACCACTATTTCCACTCCCCCGAATAAACTGTTATAAAAGTCGAAGATAGAAACAAAAAGCTGGAGTGACTCAGCAGGTCAGTCAACTGGCTTAGCTCTTCACTTCATATGTTTGGACTAAATAAAGCACTATTTGATTCCTCTCTTGCCTGCCAACGCCATTCTTTCCTGGAACATCATGGTAACAAAGATCATGCTCCACTGTTTCTCTAATCTTTAAAAAACATATTACCCTTTGTTCACTATCCTACAATTCCAACAAATGCAAACAGCTTAGGGTCTCAAATGCCATGACAAAAAGATTTGTTGAGCTCATTGTGCCTCTTCCCTTCAGAGACTAAAGATGCTGGAATCTGAAGAAATAATTTTTTTAAAAAAGGGTTCAGCTGGAGGAAGTTGGCTAGTCAGTAGATATTTTTGGAAGGAAATGGACAAGTTAACATTTCTGGTTGTGTTCCTTCATTTAGATTTAGAGTAGGGAAGAAATAGCCAGTGTTATGACATTTGGGGGGGGGGGAGCTAGAGGTTTTTACCTGTTATACCCCTTTTCCCAAAAAGAATCACAGGAAATACACTGAATTGTTGATCTACTCTAAAAGTTGAGAACTAATCAAATGCAATGAAATCTTGATAATTTCAATCCCAATAATGGAATACATTAAACATCCACAAATAATCACTTATTAGCTCTTAACTTGCCTCTCATCACAATAGGAGAATTTCATGTCCAGGCCATGACGACTCAAAAATGTCTTGCTGTCCAGTGGGACCTCTATGTTGGATGGGTGTGGAATAGGTTCACAGATCAAAACAAGACAGGTCATAGGTGGCTCCTTGTAACCACAGTGCATCTGCTCACTTTTGGATTTGTACACTTGAATGTGCCCAGTGCAATGAAGGACCTGCAAAAGACGTGTCAACATTTGGTAATTGCTACGATTTAAGTCCTTAACATCATTTGGCAATTTAAGCATATTTAACTTGGACCTTTATATATTTTTTTAAACATTTGCCTTCCTGAATTACCATACCTATGTAACCACTTTCTCAAATCATCAAAGGGTCTTTGACTGTAACAATCATCTTTGGAGATTATCACTCATTTTGATTTCTCTGGAAGCATCTTAAATGATCTGTTTGATTTGGTCTGCCGCATTTTTTTACCAGTGGTATAACGCTAATTTCCCAAACTAAGTTCTTCCCTCCTCCCTGACGGTGGATCATATCAACTTCTTTCAAATCAAAGTCTCAGTTTTATCAGCATGCTATTCAGTTCTACTCAGCACTAACACTCGCATGTATGTACTTCCCTCGACAAACAAAAAGAGACTTGGTATTTGGAAGCATTTGATTAAAGGACAGTATTACTTCCAAGCACAGGATGTTCTACCTAATTGTCACTTTCCAGTAATTGATTGTTTAATAGATTAAGTTTCTATTCGAAAATCATAGATTGTCTTCAGATCCATTGTTAGGTTGTCACAAAACCATTCCCGGTGTGTTCATGTTGATATTTTAATTTTCTTCCTCCATGTGGCACATTTGCCTTGATTAAACTTCACGTTATGCTGAACAGAATAACAGTTATTCTGTCCAGCTATATAACTGCTGAAACCGTATATACCACCAACCCCCCCCCCCCCCCCCCCCCCCCCCCCCCCAGTTTTGTTATCCTCTCAGGATTTGCCCTTTATCATTGTATTATTTGATCGTGTTTAAGCTAAAATTGTCAAAAATCTTTTCTATATCAAGATAACGACATACATTTGAAGCTTCATATCTGAGAAATCGAGGTGTAAAAAATTTGGGATTACATGTCCAAACTTGCATATTTAGAAAAGGAAGCAAGATCTAGATTAGAATCAAACCTCATACCTTCCATGTTGCTGATTTAATATTGACAGTACGGCCTCGACTCGTCAAAGTACATTTCATCCGCAAAAAGAAGTTGCGTTCGGTGTTCTGATCCTTTCCCTTCTTCAGAAGTCCTAAAGTTCAGACACCACCACCAGTGTTAAAAACATAGGTTCCAATAACAAAAACAGTGATTCATAATTGTTCTAGCACTGCAGGTGGCCACCTGGCCAATGATTCCATGTTGAGAATTCCGTCACTTCCGTTCCCCCTGCTCTAACTACACAAGTCTGGAAATCATTATTCCCTTGAGTGCCTATACAATTTCCTTTTGCAAACTCAATGGTTTTGGCCTTCACCACTCTCGATGGCCATCACCTTTTCTTGGGGTTAAGAATCCTTCCTAACTTCCGCCCTATATGTGGCCCAAAGCCACAAATCCATGTCTTAGGCTTGTACCACCAGCTAAAGGGAAACAGATTTTCGTTCCTGATCTTATTTCATCATATATTCATATTGTCTCTCTTAAATCCTTTGTTCCATGCAGGACGAGTTTTTCAAACCTACTTTCTAATTAATATCATTATCCCAAGAAACATTCTGGTAAATTTCTTCTATGTCCTTTCAAGGATCTTCCCATCCTGTCTCGAGTAAAGTGTATAGAAAGGGATGTCGGAGTCCAATCAGAGTTTTATAAAGATTCAATTTAATTTGTATTTAATGCTTCCTATTTATGAAACCCATAATTCCAAATTCTTTTCTCAATTAATATAGTTCAAGTGAGTTTATTGTCATGTGTCCCTGCATAGGACAATGAAATTCTTGCTTTGCTTAAGCACACAGAAAATAGTAGGCATTTACTACAAAACAGATAAATGTGTCCATATACCATGATATAAATATATACACACATGAATAAATAAACTGATATTCTGTCATTTTTGAAGAACTTCAGATCCCCCTGGTTGCTGCATACTTTAGCACAGTGCTATTAATTCTATACTGCCTCCCCCACCTTTCTCCCAAAACACTTCACATTCCTTTTTGAATTCCATTTACCTGCTAATGTATGTCCTGTTGCAGGTGAATGTTAGGACACTCAATGTTTGCCACAACACCAGGTTAGGTATTAGTTTTTACTTTAGTTATTATTCTCATGTGTATGGAGGTACTTTTTCTTTGTATGCCTCCCAGTCAAATGAGTGAGAAGGGAAAAAAAACGCGTACCAGATATGAATTTTGTCCTAGTTTTTCATTGCTAAAATGATTTGAAAACATTTATCTTGAACCATGTTACACAGTGAAATAAATTCATTAAATTAATCCCAACTTTGTGAACACTAATAACTTAACCACACAAAAATCATTGACAACTGAAATCTGTAACAATTTAATGTGTAAATGCTGAGGTAAGCAATTTGGTCAGGTTTATCCCCAACAACTCACATCTTCAAAATGATGCTGTGGTTTAGAGAAATGTATTTAAATTTAACACTAGGAAATTTAATGTATCATTTACGTTTCATTGCTGAGCCTGTGGCAATTACTATTTTTGCACACTAATTTACAGTATTTACATGTTTCCCATTTGTTACCTTGTATTTAACAATGTGGGACATTGCTCAATTATAGATGGATAGTAAGAGTACAAATGATTACTGGGGTAATCTGGAATAGGTACAAGTTATAATCAGATCGGCTGAGATCTGATTATATCTGATTGAAGGGGTAATGTGACCTGCTCCCACTCTGTATGGAAAAAGTCCCTAAAATACACAAGGTACAATACGTACAACTAAAATTATAAAAATGTCCTAATTATGGGAGTCTTTAATCTATTAAAAACAAAGCTGTTTTCTTACCTTGCCTGTGTGAAAGCATTTCCCGCATCTCTTCATGATCACATGGGTGAATGAAGTCAAAAATACTGTGCCCAATCAGTTCAAACTGTTTAATAAAAAGTAAAGAAAAACATTGATAATTATAAGTAATTAAGAATATTAGTTTAAACAAACTTTAAAATACAGGCTTCCAGATTTGTAAGCAACTAGCAAAACAATTGAAGAATGCAACAAATAATCTGCTGGAGGAACTCAGCAGGTTGAGAGGCAAAGAACTGTCAATGTTTCAGGTCAAAGCCCTGCATAAATGGCAATAAATTATACATAACTTCTGTACAATATCACATCACACAGTATTTACATAGCAAACATAATCAACCATACCTGAGTAAGTCCCATGCACTTGTTGACATTCTCAGACATGTAGATCATGTCTCCATCCTGTGTTAACACCAGGACAAATCCATCCAGAGCTTTTAAGTAAAAGCTGTTAAGTTGTTTCTCTAAGTCAGCTTCCAGCTCAGCATCCCCTGTATATGTTAGATATGAATCCAAATAAATTCCTTTTGTTAAGGAGTACACTTTCAAATTAAAACCAATTGTTTGATTTGAGAGCAAAGCATTTATATTACACCATGTGTTGAATGCTACCAAATGGCAGAGTAAACAAAGCTATTTTTCAGACCAAAATAGCAGGCGAATGCTATTCTTTATCCAAGTGGTACCATAGAATATTCAATGTCCATATTAACAGAAACCAAACTCTCCACGATACATTCATTAAAAAACCACATGAATATAGCAATATTCCACATAATTACCAAGCCTTGCCCAATTTACAAAACGGGGAGAGTCTGAAAAAAAGCTTGCATTATAACAATTTGTATTTATATAGCATGTTCAAAGTAAAAAGTAATTGTGAAGTACACTGGGAATTATCAAATCCTAATTATAGTTTTGACCAATGGGAGCATAGTGCAGTGAATTCTGAATTTATAATCCAGGTTATGAACTAATTCCCATTTAGATATAGTGCTTCTTTGAAGAAAAAAATCAGGTTATGAACATGTGGACACAGATTTCCAAGAGGCCCAATGAGCTAGTGCAATAATAAATTAATATCACAACTGTTTCATATTCAGCAGGTTAGGTAATCACTGCTGGAAAACAGTGAATTTCTAATAATACTGCACAGGTCTTTTTGTATTTGGATCACACATGACATTTCATGTGAATCATAAATAAACAGTCAATATTTATCAGCTTTAAATAACAAATTGTTCGATCCACAAACAACTTACGATCATTGAACAGTTTCCTCAAGTGTAGGTAGCTGATAGTCAGCCTCATGATAGAGGCTTTATCGAGATGAGAGGAGACACTGTGTGGAAGTGGCAATTCATGGGCCAACTCAAAGAAGACCTCTGATTCTTTGCTTCTTCGGCACCTGGCAGCATCACGAGACTTTTCCTTTCGTGTCTCTGAGCTACCTCTGTTGAGATTAAAAGAGCCATTAGAAATCTGTTTTGAAGATTTTTCACATAAATAACAAATAGTGAGTTTTGATCTTGCACCAAAAAATTCCTGAAGAAGGGTCTTGACCCGAAACGTCACCCATTCCTTCTCTCCAGAGGGTCCGGTAGGCGGCGCGGCTCTGGCCAGCAGCGGCCTCTGCAGCCTGTCCGCGTTTTATTATTTTTTGTCTGTGTTTTTATGTAGTTTTTGTTATTTTATGTTGGGGTGTGTGTGTGGGGGGATGGGGGTGGGGTGGGAGGGGGGGGGGGGAAACTTTTGAATCTCTCCCTGCACTGGAGACCCGACCTTTTCTCGTCGGGTCTCAGGTGTCGTTGAGGCCGCAACGAGGAGCGGCCTCCAACAGAAGAAGCCGGGGACTCTGGTGCCGACTCACCGTTGCCGTCGCGGAGCTGGCCGAGACCGGAGCAGGTGGAGCAGTGGAGGAGCGCTGCTGCTGCGGGTCTGCGGACGGCGGCACCGGGAGCCCGCGGATCCCTGGAGGGAGACCGCTTTTCGGGGTTCCTGCAACGGCGAATTCTCCCGCCCGTGTTGCGGGGTTGAAGAGCTCCTGGAGCGGGGCCTGACACCACTGCCCCGCGCGGCTGGAATGGCCGCGGGACTTTGCGAGCGCACACCGGGGGCTCCAACATCAAGACCCGGTGTGCGACCTCGCACCACCCGGCGTGGCTTTAATGGCCGCGGGACAATCGCCATCGCCAGCCGGGGGCTTTGACTTTGACTCTGACATCGGGGGGGGGGAGAGAGTGCAGTGGAGAGATAAGTTTTTTTGGCCTTCCATCACAGCTATGTGATGGATGTTTATGTAAAATGTAATTATGTTGTGTCTGGGGTCTATTTGTGTGTAATGTATGGCTGCAGAAACGGCATTTCGTTTGGACCTCCAGGGGTCCAAATGACAATTAAATTGACTCTGACTCTCTGAGATGCTGCCCAACCCGCTGAGTTACTCCAGCATTTTGTGTCTACCTTTGATTTAAACCAGCATCTGCAGTTCTTTCCTGTAGTGGCACTGTAATTTCCTGTAAAGGATTATTAAAGGATTTATCTATCTATGTATCTTTCCTACAGATTCCTGTTCACCTTTGCTTTAAAGCGACCTGCCGTTTATTGCATAAAATAACCAACCAAGTGTCAAACAACCCAAAATGCATGTCCTCATGCTTGCCTGGATTAAATCAGATCTGTTATTGAACCATCCAAATTGTCAGCTGAAGTAAATAAGTCCAGCAAAATATTTTAGGTTTCTTTGCAAGTCTAAAGTTTCATAAAGTAAGTTTTTGAATCCTTAATGCTCCAGGAAGTGCTTTTGAAAGGAGTAACAACTAGGGGGCATACCTGCACTTGTTATCAAATTTATCAAGATTTTTGTGGGTAGTGCTTGTTTTGTACTCCCACTCAGTAATTAGCAATATCATCCATTCCTACCGTGGCTTCAGCATGGGGCTATGAAGAACTTACCAGGGGATACACCCAACAGAGCAAGTGCATAAATGTCAGTGGTGAGTGTAAGTAGCACACCAATGACAGCAAAATGTGGGTTTGTCATAAATGTGGGTTCTGCAATTAATTAGCAGCTTCACAAAGTGCTAAACTCCTTATTGATGTATTAAACATAAAAGCATTAAAAAGTATTTCAATTATAATGCAATTTTATCCACCCAAACAATCTTGAATAGCACAAGTGAAAAAGGAAAAAAAAATGCATCAAACATTAATTCACTTTCCAGTGACCTTAAAAAGTAGACGGAGGATTACCTATGCTCATTATAGTATGGGAGGGAGGGGGAAAGAAATTAATTGGGGCTTGGTCTTGCATTCTGCTGGAATATTTGATTGCCATAACACCAAACTCCTCACTAGAGGGAGCTTTAACAAAACCATTAAATGGCTTTCCTGCCTTACTGTAAGACAAAATATTAGTTAGATCGTGTTTCAAAGAAGGTTTCTGATATTATACTATGGGAAAAATCAATTTGGATAGCTCAGATTATTTCAATAACGATTTACCCAGTCTCAAAACTAATAATCCATGTAATAATCTTGTTTTTTATATAAGAGCATGAAAAAGAGCATTACACTCACAAAATAACATTCTAGAAAAAAAGGTACTGGGATTTAAAAGTAGACTAGAAGAAAATCCAAAAGTGAAGAGGACAAGTAAATTGGTGTCTAACAAATAGTTTAGCTGTACGTTGTCACTTTCCCACAAAGCATTTGGAATCCCTATTTTTATAAATTGTCTTTTCAAATCACCCTGGTCCCTTAAAATATTATGTTAATGGAATCCCTGTGTCTTTAAAATTGCACTATTTATCATTACATTTCATAGTCAAACACACTCTACACCTACATTACATTACCAGTCAAGACTACACACTGAACTGTCTGGTTTTAAGTCTATTACGAACTACCATGCTCACCGTTTCAATTTATGCTGTTTGCAATTTTGGTATATGTGTATAATTTATAATCCAGTCCATTTCTACATATCAAAAAAGGACATAAATGCTCTTCCCCTGAGAACGATGCTCCACCCTGCCCATAGGAATATCCACCACACACTTCCTCGGCACTAGAAAACAGTTTACAACTATCCTAAAGACACAACACTCGAGTAAAAGTGATGGTAGGCAAAAATGCTGGAGAAACTCAGCAGGTGAGGCAGCATCTATGGAGCAAAGGAAAAGGTGACGTTTCGGGTCGAGACCCTTCTTCAGACTGAAATGCAAAAGATCCTTGACTACTAGGACTTATTTGTAAGACATTAACAACTATGTCTCATATAATGACAAAGGAGGGCATCCAATCAATTTCATTTCACGGTACTCTGAAAGATTTCCATTATAATTCCTGGACCTCTTACACGCCAGCGGCATGAACAATGACTTCTCTAACTTCAAGTAGCCTATTGCATTCCCACTTTCTCCATCCCCTTCCCAGTTCTCCCACCAGTTTTACTGTCTCTGAATACATTATCTCTGTACTGCCCACTTTCCTGACATTAGTCTGAAGAAGGATCTCGACCCAAAACGTCACTCATTCCTTCTCTCCAGAGATCCTGCCTGTCCCGCTGAGTTACTTTGTGTCGGCATTTGATTTAATCCAAGACTAACTAGGATGTTGAGACCTCAGTAAATTGGGTCAATACTGAAGGCTGTGCTTGCATTTGCATTTTTATTATGGATTCCATAAGTCATAGGAGCAGAATTAGGCTTAGTGAAAAATTAGAATAAAACCAAGTACAAGTTACAACTGAAATACATCTGCTCCAAAGATTGCTGAAAACGATCGCTGGAAATTGCATCAATTTGTGAAAATGTTGTTGAATAAATGAAACAATGTTTTACTATATGTCCTTTGCACAAACTTCTGATCAGAATCAATATATGTGAATGAAAATTGTATTAAGTTGGCCAAAAAATTGGAAAAACCTGACAGCACTGACAATCTCATTTCTTTATTCAATACCATTTGCACTTCCATCCTGGATTCTGTTGCTCCTCTTAAAATGAAAAAGCCTAAGCCTAAAGGCTGGCCGTGGCTCAATGAAACTATCAGAGCCCGAAGAAGAGAGTGCAGAAAATCAGAACGGAAGTATAAATCCGATGCTTCAAATTTCCTTTGAACTTGAGAAACAATCTTCTCAAATACCAGGAAGCAGTAAAGTCTGCGAGAACACAATATTTTTCCGACCTTATTTCCAAAAACGCCCATAACTCCAAGGTCCTATTTAGTACCATTTCCTGTCATATGTCCTACCCCCAGGACCAACTTAGCTGGGTCCCCTGCTAAGTGGGAAGAATTTACTACATTTTTCACCAGCAAAGTTGAGAACATCAGAACGAATATTTCCCTTCCCATCCGTGACCTAGCTGTCTCATTGGTCTGTTCTTCTAAATTAGACTGTTTCCAACCCGTTACTCTAACCTCCCTTGTAAAGCTGGTCTCCACTATGACCAGCTACCTGCCCCCTCGACGTTGTCCCCTCTGCCCTTCTGAAGGATGTCATTGCAATAGCCGGTCCCAGCATCCTCTCTATCAACAGTTCTCTGGCCACTGGCACTGTTCCAACCTGCTTCAAGCATGCAGTGGTCCAGCCACTCCTGAAAAAACCTAACCTAGCCCCACCATACCTAGCAACTACAGACCTATTTACAAATTGCCTTTCCTTTCAAAAGTCATTGAAAAGGTGATTCTAAAATAACTAATGCCTTACCTACACTAAAATACCATCCTGGAAAGTTTCCATTCAGGTTTCAGGACCCACCACAGCACAGAGTCTGCCTCGTTGAAGGTACATAACAACCTGCTTCTCGCCATTGATTCCGGCGACTGTGCAATCCTGCTCCTTCTCGACCTCGGCGCAGCATTTAAAAAATAATCTGATATCCCATTTTATATAAAGGACTTCAAGAGTATGTAAAAGGAAACACTATAGAAACAGAAATGGGAATTGGAAATTAATATTATTATTACTGATGAAATGTGGGAAAAGACATGTCTTTTGGGTCACAAGTTAACAAACAGACCCACCTGCAGGGAGTATGAATGGAAAACTAGAATGAGAGTATTTAAGACTCCTCTTATGTTAGCAAGATACAGCAACACCTCAGATTTATGCTGGAGACAATGCGGGAAGATTGGTGATCATACTCGTATTTTTTGGGATTGTCCCAAATTGTATCAATATTGGAGAGACATTCAGGCTAATTTTGGGGGTGGATCTACCTCTGGACTCGGCATGCTTCATACTAGGGGATACTCCAGAAATTATAGATATCAAAAATCAGATATACTTGCTTGAAGTGTTGCTGTTGATTGCAAAGAAGATGATTACAGTGTTATGGAGAAATGTAAAACCACCAAATGTTCAACAGTGGAGGGAAAGACTGAAAAGTATATATTTGATGGAAAGTATAACAGCTAAACTCCAGTTAAGGACTGAGGCTTTCAGCACTATGTGGACATCGGTATTACTACAACTGCCAAGATTGATTAAGGGCACGATTTGATGAGCTTGCTTGGGTGCCGGTAAATCTGATGCTTCTACGACAGAACTATAAGATGATTTGATGTGATGCTGATAGATGCTATGTAATTTGTATATCTTGTTTGTATGTGTACTTTGTCTTGTTAATAAATGTTGAGTTCAAAAAAACGTAAATCCATCTAATTAAAATGAGTAAGAAGGTAGACAAAAATGCTGGAGAAACTCAGCAGTGAGGCAGCATCTATGGAGCGAAGGAATAGGTGAAGTTTCGGGTCGAGACCGGTCTGAAGAAGGGTCTCGACCCGAACCTTCACCTATTCCTTCGCTCCATAGATGCTGCCTCACTCGCTGAGTTTCTCCAGCATTTTTGTCTACCTTCGATATTTCCAGTATCTGCAGTTCTTTCTTAAAAATTAAAATGAGTAAGTGAATGCATCTGACCAATTAATTCAGCCTGGGTTCTGTGCCTATATAGCTACTTGTTCACACTGTCACTTACACAGTGGTAGCCATGCCATTATGAAAGTTGCATAACAAAAACCTTTGTATATGTTGCAGTAGTGGAGAAATTGCTCAAGTATTTTTCTTCCATATGCTTCCTTATTTTCTATATTTGCATAACCTTACCAATGTGTAGGTTTCTTAACTCCAGTCAATGATTTCCCCTTGATGAAAAATTTATACTAATGGAGAAACCATCTCTTAATTACATAGAACGGTACAGTCCAGGAGCAGATCCTTCAGACCACTACGTTTGTACCGAAATTGGTGACAAGTTAAACTATTCGCCTCCACCTGCACATGATCCATATCTCTACATTCTTTGCAAAACCCTCTATCACATCTGTCTCCATCACCATCCCGGCAGCACTTTCCAGGCACCCACCATTCTCAGCAAAAAGGACACACCCCGTGCAACAACAGAAGGGCCCCGATCCGAAACATTGCCTGTCCATTTCCTCCACAAATGCTTCCTAGCCCTCTGAGTTACTCGAGCACGCTGTGTTTTGTTCAAGATTCCAGCATCTGAGGTTCTTTACGTTTCCTTTAAATTTTATCCCTCTCATCTTAAAGCCATTCCCTCTTGTTTTTTGAGCTTTCCAACCTGGGGGAAAACAAAATCTGACTATCTAACCTGTCTCTGCCTCTCATAATTTAATATATTTCTATCAGGTCACCCCTCAACATCTGATACTCCAGAGAAAGCAATCCAGGTTTGTCCAACCTCTCCTTGTAATTCTGGCAAATCTCTTCCATACCCTCTCCAAAGCCTCCACATCCTTCATGAAAAGAGGGAACCATAACACACAAATACTCTAAATGCAGCCTAACCTACAAAGCAGCAACATCTGACTCGTACTCAATGCCCTTGCCGATGAGAGTAAGCATACCACAAGCTGTCTTCAGTACTCTATTTACTTTTCTTGCACTTTCATGGAGTAAGTATGCAGGTACAGCAGGCAGTGAAGAAAGCTAATTGCATGTTGGTCTTCATTGCGAGACATTATTGCTATTGAGGGAGTGCAGCGTAGGTTCACCAGGTTAATTCCCAGAAATGCGGGACTGACATATGATGAAAGAATGGGTTGACTGATCTTGGATACACTGGAATTTAGGATGAGAGGAGATCTTATAGAAACATATAAAATTGTTAAAAGATTGGACAGGTTAGATGCAGGAAAAATGTTCCCGATGTTGGGGGAGTCACGGTTTAAGAATGAGGGGTAGGCATTTAGGACCGAGATGAGGAAAAACCTTTCTCACCCAGAGTTGTGAATCTGCGTAATTCTCTGCCACATGACAGTGGAGGCCAATTCATTGGACGTGTTCAAGAGGGAGTTACATTTAATGCAGGGCTAAAGGAATCAAGGGATATGGGGAAAAAGCAGGAACGGGGTACTGATTTTAGATGATCGGCCATGATCATATGGCTGGCTCAAAGGGCCGAATGGCCTACTCCTACACCTATGTTTCTATGGAGCTATGGGCTTGGACCACAAGATCCTTCTGTACATCAACACTGCGTAGGGTCTTGCCCCTTACATCCGACCTCTCAAATTCCAAACCTCACATTTGCTCAGATTAACTGCCATCTCTCAGCCCATTTCTGTAATTGATCTATACCCTGCTTTGACAACCTCCCTCGCTCCGCAACTCCACCAATCTTTGTCCCATCTGTAAACTTGCCGTAATCTGCTATACCCCAATTTAGTACCTTCCCCCAAGGTCCAGACGTACGTATTCATAACTATCTTAAAATTTATAAAGCTGCGATCACTATTCCGAGGCACTCTTCCACTATTCTCGAAATGGACTTTCCACATACGGGTTCAGGAAACTCTCTTGGATATACCCCACTGAGCAAGTTCCTGTCAATATTGGGGAACTTAACCCAACTATGACAACCCTGTTGCTTTTGCACTTTTCTGTAATCAATCTACATATCTATTCCTCTTTCTCCTGCTGGCTATTGGGAGGCCTATGGTATAATTCCATTGGAGGGATTACACCATATCACCGCAGCCATTTCACCTCAGTATATCTTCCCGGAATTCTTCCGTGACATCCACCCTGATTAATAGCATGGAAGCAGGCCCTCCACCCAGAGTGCACAGTGACCATTGATCACATGTTCAATGTTATCCCACATTTTCATCCATTCACCTACACAGAGGCCAATTAACTGACAAACCCGCACGCCTTTGGATGTGGGAAGAAACTAGAGCAGCAAGAGGAAACCTCCATAGTCACAGGAGTATCTGCAAACTCCACCCGAACCCAGGATTCTGGCATTGTGAGGCAGCAACTCTACCAGCTGCAACACCATTGAGACTTACTGGTCCTAATCGCTACCTTCAAATCAGTCCAGTGCTCAACTTCTACCCTGGTTCCCTCCAACCCTGCCTCTCTAGTTAAAACCCTCCCAAGTGGCACTAGCGAATCTCCCATCAAGAATATTGGATCCCTTCCCCACAATTTTCTTAAATAATGTAATCTGGAATATTAAAATCCAAAACATCCATCATGGGTGGTCACAAGTCTTCATAAGGTTTTAAGATCAAGTCGTGCCTTTAAGTTTAGCTACAAAACTAGAAGCAATCCAGGTACAAATTAATTTGTAAGTGAAATATGCCCACGCATTAATTAACAAACATGACGATCATGGTATAATTTTTTTTGAATCCCCGTTAGACATCAATATTTTATTTCATGTCATTGGAAAGGGGAACATCTGAAAAGCTTTTGAGAATGGGAGGTAATCCATGCTGTCAGTGCAAAGATTTCCCCCCAGTGTTGAATATATGTGGAGGGGAACGTGCAGGAGGTAGTGTTCCAAAATGCCCCTTCTAGGCATTGAAGATCACAGGTTGGAAAAGTTTTTCCAAAGAAGTATTGGTGAATGCCTGCAATCAATTTTACAGACCATGTAGGCCCTAGTCACAGGGCTACTGCACTGGTAATAGTGGACTTTCAAAGTCTTGGACAGAACATCCAACAAACGGAGTGCTCTGGCCTTGAAGATGTTAAACTTTGATTATTGTTTAAATAGCACTCATGAAGCAAGTAGGGAAAATGCATTCCATCATTCGCCTAATTTGCACCCTCTCGATAACAGAGGTGCTGCTGAATTGGGACGGAAACTTCTCTTTGTGGAACATTCAGATTTGGGCTTGCGTTGTAAATGGTGGTGTGGTCATTCCTATTCATTGTATCAATTATATACCTCCCCATGCAATCACAACCATAATCAATCACTCCCTATCCCTGTAAGTAGAATACAAGCAATTCTTGGCTTAACAGAGGATAGAGTCCTGAAGAAAAGCACTACATTGTGATTTTCTGTAATACAAAGCCATGTCATCATTTTCAAAATCATCAATGAATGAGAGTTGGAGAAAAAATGTGTTAATAATTTATTAACTATAAAAGGTTATGCAACTACTAACTTTATTCCGTATATCAAATATTTATATAGCGATTTGCCAATTCTGAATGGGCGTAGTTTTGTATAACCCAACAGTCACGAGAGTTCTAATTTAAAAAACATTTTTGTTTTGTTTCACTTTTTAAATGCAAGACAAAAAAATCTTATTCTAGACCACATTCTTTAAAAAAAAATCGAATTCAACAGCGGCTCTAACTGCACGCATAAAAAAAATTATGTTCTTTATCCAATGTGAAAAAAAATGATTTAACTATACAATGATCTACCCCAAGTAAAGGCTACTCACCAAAGGTGATTTTTATCTGGGCTACTTATGTGGAACAGCTTCAATTCTTGGACAGAAATATTAGATGCAATTTGCTTAAGAGAGCCGTAATTAACACTGGGATTCTTGAAACATAATTTGGATGACTTTCACTGCGATTAAATAGCTGCATTTATCCATGATCAGAAATTGTTGCAAATATACAAGCAGGTCAGGTAGCACAGACGAGGACAAAATCAACTCAACTGAGTCTCCTAGATACAACAGGTTATCTAATATAATTGATCCGGTACTCCTAAAAAAAGAAATGGGTGGGTTGATGCAAGAGAGTGGTGAACCATAGAGAGAAAAAAGAAAAAGGGGGCAATGATAACTCCAGGGTACATGTAATCCCTCAACTTGATCATGGATAAATCAGCCACGGTCTGATCCAGTGATTCGTGTTTACATCTTGCACTATCAATGTTCATGAACAAAATTCTCATTTAAATTTCATCTACTACAGGAGTATTAATTTTCATTACAAACTATTTATACTTATGCTCACATAAGAAGTACTCCATCCAAAGAAAAAGACAAAGGATGACACCAAGCCTAGTAAAAATGGGAAGACCTGGTCCATCATGGGCACAACCCTCCCCACCATTGAAACCATGCATGAGGCACTGCCTCAAGAAGGTGGCATCCATCAGCAAGGATCCTCACCATCCAGACCATGCTCTCTTCTCACTGATGCCATTGGGCACAGTACCAGCTTTAGGAACAGCTATTTTGCTACAACTATCAGGTTGTTGAAAAAACCTGCGCAACCCTAATTCTCCCTCACAACAGAAATCTACAGATTCCTCCTGTGCTTTTTTAAAAATTCTGTTTTGTACTAATGTCTTATTTCTTTGCATTTTCTTTCTTTTTACTGCCATGTGTGTAATTTTATGTTTTTGTGTGTTTGTTCGAGTCTATGTTTAGTTTAAATACAGCGTAAAAATATGCCTTTTGGCTGACCGACCACCCGTTCACACTAATTCTATGCAATCTCACTTTCACATCCGCTTTCTGTACACGAATTGTAATGTTTATGTAGGCCTAAAATAGTACACCTTGAGAGGCCAATTGACCAATTGACCTACGAACCAACACATCTTTGGGATGTGGGCGGAGCGCCCGAAGTAAACCCACAGTCACATGGAGAACATGCTACCTCCATGTCGACAGCACACAATGTCAGGATCGAACCTGGATCTGGTATGCCACTGATGCTCCAGCAAACAAGATTTTCCATTGTACCTGTGCATCACCGTACTTGTGGATATGACAGTTAAATTTGATTTAACTTGGCAACTCTTCTGGCAGAGTTATGACCTTTTGTTTAAATGCATGCTCTTGCAGATTTGGACACGTTCCAAATCAACTTCTAGACCAGGAGGGAAGGAAGAACAAATTGGTTCACCTAATGTCAGCCCCAGCTTCAGATTTAAGCTCTGAATGCAATATCACTCATCTCGTGGAGTTTCCATAGTTCCTTTTAGTTTTCTCGTCTGACGGTCAAATAGCTTGAGTCGTTGACATGTGCAGAATGCAGATAAGAAATCTCCCTAAAATTCCTTTCCATTACAGTGGATGAATGAAATTGGCTTTGTGCAGATAATAAACATCAGGAAAACAAAACACCACACACAAAAAAAAACAGAAATACAAATGAAATGAAAATATACAAGAATTATAAGGTCCTTAGCAGTCACATTTCACATGCTAAAACTAGTAACTAGAGATATCAATTCAATTCAACTTTAATGTCATCGCACAAATACAAGTATGAGTACAATGAAATGCAGTTTTGCATCAGTCCGTAGTAGTTGTGCATAAAGAAATTTTAAAAAAAAATAGAAAGAGAGAAGATACAGAATAATAAAAAAAATACAGTATAATTAAACAATGGGGACGGAGGGACCGGAGAAATCTATCGGCGGGACTCCAAGTTTAGCAATGTGATTGTATTATTGTAGAAGCTGTTCCTCATCCTACTAGTATGTGACCTGAGGCTCCTGTACGGCCTCCCTGATGGGAGAAGGGCAAACAGTCCATGGTTGGGGTGTGAGGGGTCTTTGATGATCTTCCCAGCCCGTCTCAGACACCGTTTTCGGTGGAGGGCATCCATGGCAGGGAGCGGGGCACCGATGATGTGCTGCGCGGTTTTCACCACCCGTTGTAGTGCCTTCCTGTCCGCAGCAGTGCAACTGCTGTACCATACCGTGAAGCAGGTAGTCAGAATACTCTCTATGGGACAGCGGTAAAAGTTGGTCAGGATCCGGGGGGACGGGTGGGCTTTCTTGAGCCTCCTCCGGAAGTAAAGGCGCTGCTGTGCCTTTCATAGATAGTTTCATGGTGCAATGATAAATCAAGGCATTTAAGTTTATGTTCACAAGCCAAGTGAGTTTAAATCATAACTTGCTTCTCCGTGAGAGATTTGCATTCAGATGTTGTTATAGTTTATGCACAGAACATAGAATAATATAGCACAGGTGCAGTGTGCATGCCAAACATGAGCCCAAGTTACACTAATCTCCTCTGCCTGCATGTGATCCATATTCCTCCATTTCCTGCAAAACCACGTGCCGATCTAAAAAACTTTTAAACGCCACTATCATATCTGCCTATGCCACTACCACTGGCATCCCATTCCAGGCACCTACCGCATGTGTAAAAATCTTGTCCCGCACATCTGTTTAAAACTTTGCCCCTTTCACTTTAAATCTATGATGTTTAAAACTTGATGTTTCCACCCTTGGTCAAAGGTTCTGACTATCTTCTCTATCTATGCCTATGACTATCTCCTCTATAACCATGCACCATAATTTTATATATTCCTATCAAGTCTCCCCTCTGAGATTCTAGAGAAAATAATCCAAGTATGTTCAACATATCCATATTTGTACACCCCTCTACATCCTTTTCATAATGAGATGATCAGAAATGCACAATACTCCAAATACAGTATAGCCAAAGTCCTATAAAGCAGCATCACGACTTCCGGCCTCAATAATTCATGCCCTGACTGATGAATTCATGCATACCATATGCCGTTGTTATAGATATATCTGTGTTGCCACTTTCAGTGAGCTATAGACTGGGACCCCAAGACCCCCCCTGTACATCAATGTTGTTAAGAGTCTTGCCATAATTGTATACTTTCCCCTTACATCCAACCTTCCAAAGTGTAACATCTCAAACTTGCTCAGATTAAACTCCATCTGCAATTTCCATGCATATTTCTGTAGCTAATCTATATTCCACTGTACTTTGACAACTCCACCAATTTATGTCATCCGCAAACCCACTACTCAAACCATTTAAATTTACATCCAAGTCATCTATATATAATCGATGCAACAGAGGTCCCAGCACGAATTCTACCAGTCACAGACCTGCAGCCAGAATAACACCCTTCCACCACAACCCTCTGCCTTTTACAGTAAGTGAGTTCTGAGACCTTTTACGAGTAAGTGGGTTCTGAGACCAAATGACCAAGTCACCATGGATCCCATGCATCTTAATCTTCTGGATAAGCACACCATGAAGGTCTTTATCAAATGCCTTACTAAAATCCATGAACACAGCATCATCCACTGCCCCTATCATTGATCAGCTTTGTCATCTCCTCATAAAACATCAATTGTTTGTTTTCAGATACACTGACAATTGT
The DNA here is from genome assembly GCF_028641065.1 of Leucoraja erinaceus. Taxonomy (NCBI): domain Eukaryota; kingdom Metazoa; phylum Chordata; class Chondrichthyes; order Rajiformes; family Rajidae; genus Leucoraja; species Leucoraja erinaceus. Next base: position 21,989,516 of record NC_073385.1, read on the forward strand.
TAAAAATTTGCTGATTTAAGATTCATTCACCACTTTGAATAATTCTTTAGAAACCCATTCACAGGTTCAAATTGGATGTGCCAGCAAATGTTAAATACTTTAAGAGCTTTGGTATTAGCTTAAGACACGAGTATACAGCAGATGCCCATAGTTTTGATGCTGCCTGTCCCACTGAGTTACTCCAGCATTTTGTGTTTACCTTTGATTTAAACCAGCATCTGCAGTTCTGTCCTACACCCATAGTTTTGACATCCTGGTTCTAAGAATAGATAACTTATTATTATACCGCTACTTTACTCAAGATCTTTTCAAATTTATGTCACCCATCAATAATCTCACTTTAATAAATTACTAGTTTAATCAGTCAATATTTTCAAAACTAAGGAATCTCAATCACCCTTGATATAATTAAACAGAGTAAACATGTTGTAGACAAAATTATTGCCCCCACCCCTCCACGAACAGATCTGCGATGTTTTTAAAGTGTAGGAAGGAACTGCAGATGCTGGTTTACACCAAAGGTAGACACGTGATGCTGGAGTAACTCAGCGGGACAGGCAGCATCTCTGAACAGAAGGAACAGGTGACGTTTCGGGCCGAGACCCTTCTTGGAAACGTCACCTATTCCTTAGCCCGTCCCGCTAAGTTACTCCAGCATTTGTGTCTATCTTCTTGTGATTTTTTTTAATATCATTCGTTTTTGCTGGGTACTATCAAGTGCTGTGTAGGCGAGTAGTAGAAGAGTTGATGGGAATGCGAGGAAAAAGGGTTAGTGGATTGGGTTGTAAACTGGCATAGACTCAGCGGACCGAAATGGTCTTCTCTGGCGAGTGGAAATCCGATCCGATTTTACATGCCCAGAAAATAAAGCTTATTAAATTTTAAAGAGAACATACAACTAACCTGGATGACTAACTATAATTTCACCGCGATCACTGCGACATTTAACCAAAGCTGTAAAATGCGTTCAAATCGCAAACATTTCAACACACAAATGTCCCAGACGCTGACAAATCCATCAAAAACAATGACCCAAATTCTCTAGCTCACAACAACAACAAAAAGCGCCGGACTGCAAAAGCAAGATATAACGCGAAATCTAAGCGAGAAAGCACGGTCCATTCTGAACTTTGAGACTGAGTGAAGTTCGGTTGTTATCCCGGAGTCAACTAAAAGCAGATAGCAAAGCGAGTCCTTTGGAGCAAGCGGCCCAAGGTCAAGAGAGAGCAGGCCAGATAGCAGCGAGAGAGGCGGCCGCAGAGCGCCCTCCGCCGCCCCTAGTCCAGCGCAACTCAAACTCAGCTTCACAAAATGGCGACGCGGGCCTGGGGCGATCAAAGCTGCAATCCCTGCCTCTCTACTTGCGGCGATGCGGACAGCTGGCGGGCTGAATCTGATCCGCCGGCACCCCCTCGGGCAGCAAGAGGCCCAGCCACCGGACACTAGCGCACTCACCCCTTCTTCTCGCCGTCGACTTGCATCTTGTTATTGTCCTCGCCGCTTCCTTCCTCGATCTCTCGCATCGCGACCGGGCACGGAAACGCCGGATCTCGGCTTATAATAACTGGCAAACGAATGCCAACACTCTCCTTCTCAAGTTTTAAGAAAAAGGTGGCCTCTCGCGTAGTCGCAGGCCTGTCAAACCGGATGTCTTACTCCAGACACAACACAGAATGGCGACCGATAACTTAGCGCCGCTGCCGCCAACAACTTTCTTTCGGTCGCTTCGCTTCCCGTGCACGCGCGCTAGCGGGCGGGCGGGCGGGCGCGCTCACGCACACCTTCGCTGACGTCACAGCCGCGTAGCCACTCACGCGAAGGCCGCGCGCCACCGCCCTCTTGCGCGTCACCGCCGCCTCGTACGTCACCATCCCCTCGCGCGCCGGCGTCGTCACCGTCTGGCGAAGGCAACGCGAGCTGAGCTGAGAGCGTAGGCGCCGGCTCCGGCCCATCCACTCACCTGACACTTTAACTCTCTTGTGTAACAAGGAACTGCAGATGCTGGTTTAAACCAAAGATAGACACAAAATGCGGGAGTAATTCAGCGGAACATCTCTGGAGTGAAGGAATGGGTGAGAGATGTCTTTTCTCACAACGGACCCAGATTTCCCTCACCCATGTAACAATAATAATAATAATAATAATAATAATATTTATTTATATAGCACTTTTCAACAAAACCAGTATTTGAACCAAAGTGCTTTACAAAGATTGATTAAATTAATTGAACAGATCAATGCAATAAATCCATACAAATCAAAAAAAGAGAAAAAAGAGAATAAGAAAAAAGACACAGAAACAGTACACTATAGAAATCAACATGAAACGTCCCCCCACAGCAGAATTCACTGTGAGGGAAGGCACCAAAAATAACCAGTTCTCCCCCTCATAGTCCACCCGAGGTCGGGGCCTATATCTGGCCTCCTCAGCCAGCCCGGTGTCTTCAGGCCCTCCTGCCGCGAAGCTGGACCATCGGCGTCGGTGAACATCCATCAGCGGCCTGGACTGAAGCGGCCGCTTCCCGACGCGAAGACTGCAACGACCAAAGTTCACAGGCCGCGCCGGCCGAACCTCCGACTCTGGCGATCTCGGATCCCAGGCTCTGCGGTGCTGTCGGCGGTAACAGTGCCCCGGAGCTTACCGCAAGGCGACCCGGCAAGGCATCGCCCGCTCCTTGTAGGTGTCCCAGCATCTACACCGCCGTCGAAGCTGCAGTCCCCGCAGGAAACGCCGCTCCAGCGCTGCTCCAGTTCGTTCGTAGGCCGCACAGAGAGGACGAAGATGCGGTTCGGAGAAAAACCGCATCTCCGACCAGGTAGGACTGGGGTTAAAAATAATTTCCCCCTTCCCCTCCCCCACCCACCACATAAAAGAAGACCTCCAACAGGACTAAAAATAAAAATAAATAAGGGTGAAAGGACGGACTGCAGGAGGAGCGGCCATACACAACGGCGCATCACCCCCGCAGTCCGCCATCTTGAATATAGAAGGGGAATATACTGATGATGACAGAGGAATTTAATAGGGTGATTTCACGAAAGGTCACTGGAGCGTAGATCCGCACCCACGTGACCGAAAATCTCAAGTGGAGGACATGCTAGACATCCGGTACATGTTAGTGGATGGGAAAACACGCACTTTCCCACCCGTTAAAAACATAGAAAACGGCCAGGTTTTGATCTGCAATTTATGGTGCCAGTCGGGGTGACCGTGAGGCACAGCTACCTAGATTTACAGTTAAAAAAAAAGATAGAAACTAAGGTAAATTAAAGAGGGAGCTGAAGGTGCCAATCCAGCGGAAGTGAACAGCGGACATTTGCCGAGGAGATTTAAAGGTCCAAAACATCGGGAATTATCGCGTTTGCTCGCTGAATTTCATCAAAAGTAAGGCATTATTGACTTACTTTTGATGAAATTCAGCGAGCAAACGCGATAATTCCCGATATTTTGGACCTTTAAATCTCCACGGCAAATGTCCGCTGTTCATGGGATTTCATACCATCACTGACTACAAGCCCCCCCCCCGCTGCGGATATGCCAAAACAACCCCTCCCTACCAGATGAACTGAACGAGTTCTACGCACGGTTTGAGGTTAAAAACAGCACCCAGACACGTGCACTACTGCCATCTCCCAGTGACCAGTCGCTCAGGCTGTCCGCAGCCGGAGTTAAAAAGGCCTTTGCCAGCGTCAATCCACGCAAAGCTGCAGGGCCGGACAACATTCCTGGATGCGTTTTAAGAGACTGTGCCGAGCAACTGAAAGATGTCTTCACAGACATTTTTAACATCTCACTCAGCCAGGCAGTAGTGCCCAACTGTGATAAGAGTGCCACCATCGTCCCTGTCCCAAAGAAACCAAACCCAGCCTGCCATAATGACTTTCGACCAGTGGCCCTAACACCCATTGTAATGAAGTGTTTTGAGCGACTAGTTATGCAGCACATAAAAAATAGTCTACCTGCCGACCTAGACCCACTGCAGTTCGCCTACAGAGCCAACCGATCCACAGAGGACGCAGTCTCAACAACACTGAACCTCGTATTGTCACATCTCGATCGGAAAAATACCTATGCCAGGATCCTCTTCATAGACTTCAGCTCTGCTTTCAATACAATCATTCCGCAGCAGCTGGTGGAGAAATTGGAGCTATTGGGGGTTGATGCTGGCACATGCAACTGGGTCCTGAACTTTCTGTCGCAACGGCAGCAGACAGTCAGGGTGGGCAGTAGGACATCAAAAACCATAGCCGTGAGCACTGGCTCACCCCAAGGCTGTGTCCTAAGCCCCCTGCTGTTTAGTCTGCTGACACACGACTGTACTGCCAGACTCAATAACAACTTCATCAACAAGTTCGCTGATGACACAACAGTGGTGGGTCTCATCAGTGACAATGATGAATCGGCGTACAGGATGGAGGTGGAGCTGCTCACAGGTTGGTGCAAATCCCACAACCTCATTCTTAACGTGGGAAAAACTAAGGAGATGGTGGTTGACTTCAGGAGGGCGGGGAAACAACACCATACACCTCTGCACATCGACGGAGCTGATGTGGAAAGGGTCAGCAGCATGAAGTTCCTAGGACTACATCTGTCTGATGACCTGACGTCCACGGCCAACACCACAGCTCTGGTCAAGAGAGCCCAGCAGCGACTACACCCTCTCCGAAGACTACGTAAAGCAGGCCTCCCCACTACACACCTACGGACTTTTTATAGGGGGACTGTCGAGAGCACATTGACCTACGGCATCACTTCCTGGTTCGGGAGCTGCAAGGCGTACGAACGGCACCAACTAGACAGGATAGTGAAGACCGCCAGCAGGATTATTGGTGCTCCACTCCCCTTCCTGCTGGACATATACAGGAAGAGATGTATCAGCAGAGCCATCTCCATCATCAAAGACCCTTACCACCCATCGCATGACATTTTCTCCATCCTGCCATCTGGGAAGAGGTACAGGAGCATTAGCTGCAAAACCAGCAGGATGCTCCTCAGCTTCTTCCCACAGGCTATAAGACTGCTAAATGGACTTTGCCCCCTGCCAAGTATCGCGCACAAACCCCCAACCTGGACACACTGCAGCAGAGCCACTGTTGTGCCGCTGCCGGTCGGAACGCCTGTTGAATGTTTAGTAGAGTGTTAAATTTGTTCATGATACATGTATTTTTTTATTTCTATTTATTTTTCATGCACACTGAATGGACACTGGTTGAGCAACGTTTTTTTGTTTCCTCTGGGTATGCGAATACTCAGGAAATGACAATAAAGATATACAATACAATACAATATATTGCAGATCAAAACCTGGCCGTTTTCTATGTTTTTAACGGGTGGGAAAGTGCGTGTTTTCCCATCCACTAACATGTACCGGATGTCTAGCATGTCCTCCACTTGAGATTTTTGGTCACGTGGGTGCGGATCTACGCTCCAGTGACCTTTCGTGAAATCACCCTATACAAATATCAATTAGCAATGTTACAAAAATTTTGAGATTTTAAAAATCAAGTCTGTAATTTATCCCATCAGATAAAGCATAAAAAGAAATTTAATTTGACACCTAACTCACTTTCATATCTTCAGTATTAAAATAGTTATGGCCATTTTCATACTCGGAAATGAGCATCTTGTTCCCCATTGCTTTTTCATTGACAACACAAAAGCTGTGATCGAGAATAGTCAAAAGCCCATAACTTTCTTAAAAATTTGGAGAACTGAAAGAAATTTTCAGTTATTATAGATTGAAGCCTTCTGAAACAAATATGAAACAATCTTACTTGGATGACGAAATTAAAGCATATAATTAGTTAGTTACCTAATTGTAGCTAATTACAAAATTCAATTACTAGATCTAAACATCTATCCATTTCTTAAGAATATATTAACATTTTTAAATAGCCTAAGTGTCCAAATAACATTCACATAAGAATTCACAATATAACATAATTTTTAAATCTCATTGTCATGGGTTTATAGGCCAAATGGAAGGAATTTAATGTTTAATACCTGTAAATTAATGGCCATTTAAATCAACTTGCGAGTGGGTTTTTCTGGAATGCGACCATTTGGAACGTTGCGGTTGCAGTGATTTTAGTCCCCCATATCGGCAGCAAATACACTGCCGTTTCGCAACTTAAAATGTGAATTAAATGCATCTTAAGAAACTTTTATACATAAAAAGAAACTACTTTCTTTTACCTGTCCCCTACGTAAAATCCGGCCCCGTTGTCGGCGTTGACGGCTTCAGAAGCTGATTTTAAAATCACTTAACTTTTCGGGCAAATTTAAAAAAAAACCACATAGAACGCCCATCGGAACGATTCTTCGGCAAAATCTTGCACTCCAACAAAATATAACACAGGACAAGGTAGGAAAAAAAATGCGTTTTAATCCCCCCCCCCTCAAACACGCCAAAATCACGCACACGGCCAGTGGCAGAATTGCAGCGCTGCTGAAGGTAAGTATTATAACATACCTATATCAATTGGGTACAACAAATAATTAATATGGAGGATGAATTTGTTGTTTTCTAGGTCATTAAAGTGATGAATCAACTAGGGAAAATTTGATTTTACATTTAATACTGTGCAATGAGGGTTTAATTAATGACATAGAAATATATTCTCCTGAAATATTAATTCTGTTTCTTTCTCTCTCCACAGATGGTGTCCAACCTGCTGAGTATCTCCAGCAGTTTCCGTATCGGATTCAGATTTCAAGGGTCTGCATTTTGCTTTTTAAATAATTATCTGTTAATTAGGAGCCTTTCTGAGTAGAGAGGATGTAATGTAGCAGACTTTTATATAAAGACTTAAAATGATTTAGTTTAACCTGAAATAAAGGTCTTAAATAAAGGTCTTAAATATGAACAAACACTAGGGGCGCCACATTGATGGCAGTCTCTCCCTACAGTCTGTCTGTTTGTCTTTTTTTTAGTCTGTTTTAAAAGTTTGCGTTGGAGATTCCTTTAGCTTTTCTATGTGGGGGAGAGGGGTAGGGCAAGGGGGAAACCGTTTCCCAGTCACTTCCTGGCAAGGAAGCGACTATTCTCCGAGTCACGTCCTCGCCCGCCTCCTCGCGGCCTACCACCTGGATTGGAGTGTCTTTCCTGCTGGGGACCCGGACCAGAGCTTCAGCAATGGCGGCGCAGCGCTGAATACATTGCGGAGCGGGCGATGCCTTACCTGGATCACCGTTGAAGCTCCGGAGTGCTGGGCCTGCTGTTTCAACATTGGAGCTGTGGTTTGCTGAGCTTCGAGCGCGGGCGGCGCTGACTTCAACATCGCGGAGTCCTGGGGCCCTTTGCCGAGGGCCTCCAGCGTTGAAACTCCGACCAGAGCGGCTTGTGGACTTTGAGAGCCGTGGCCTCCGGTAAGAGGTGGCCGATTCGGATGTCCAAGCAGCTGAGGATGTCCTCCAGTCCCGACGTCGGACTTCCATCACCCGGCAAGCGGGCCTGAACATCGGGCCGCCCGTAGCGGAGACACCCGACCACGGGAGGACAACAGGAGGATGACTGAATTTTGGAGCCTTCCCTCACAGTGGGAAAGTTTGATCCCGCTGTGTGGGGATGTCTGTGTTAAAGACTATCGTGTTCTGTGCTCTTTATTATTCATATGGCTGTATGGCGACCACACATTTCACTGTACCAATTGGTACATGTGACAAATAAATGTATCTTGTATCTTGTAAATATAATGTGTAGGAAGGAACTGCAGATACTGGTTTACACAGAAAATAGGCACAAAATGCTGGGGTAACTCAGCGGGCTAGGCAACCCTTAGAAGGGTTTTGACCCAAAACTTCACCTATTCCTTTTCTCCAGAGATGCTGCCAGACCCGATGAGTTACTCCAGCACTTTGTGTCTATCTTATCAAAATAATGTTATGTTATTACTATTTTGAAAAAGTGAGGTAAAGCCATCTATGACAAATATCACGAAAAGCCACTAATCCCTTCCTCTTCCATAACAAAAAGACTTTCTCAGTACTAGAAGGTTGGAAGAGAAAATTGGATAAGATAGGACTCGATAAGATAAAATCATTTAGTCCAAAAAACTTACGAAATTTAAACCATATTCAGAACGTATGGCTAAATTTGATCAGACTTGGGGAAAATGTATTCAACATTTTCATACAACATCAATTGCTCCCTCTCTAACCGTTATAAAAACTATTTTACCTCTATATGGTATTTTACCTCTATAACGGACTTGACGACAAACAGACTTATAGTGTTGAAATTCTCAGTTCAGATTCTTGTTTGCTTTGTTTTGTTTTCAATTTATTTATTTATTTTATTTTAATTTTTTTTAGTTTAGGGGGGTTTTGTTTCTTCCTTTTTTCCTCTTCTTTTGTCTTTTTATCTATGTGTTTTTTTTTTCTACATTATATAAGTTTTCTTTTAAAGATTTAACTAAATCTACATAGAGACCAGGAGGTCTATATTCAATGTGTATTTGGACACTGGTCTCATATTAGGTTATACCTGTTATTAATGTAATCCTGATCCCTATGTATCAATATCATTGTTATGTTTATCACTTTCCTTTTGCTCTGTTTATGTTTTGTTGTTTTGGAAAAAAAACTATAAAAAGAATTAAAAAGAAAGAAAGACAAATATCAATATTGTTCTCCTATCCATTGTTAGGACGATAGTTGCTTGTGTCCTACTGAATCACTTATTCTCTTGTGAAAGAAGTACTGTCAGTGCCCCATGGTGGCATAGACTATCACAAGGCATTGTTGATGGTATTTTAATGGCCTGGCAAATCGTGGAACAATATCAAGAACAACAGCCAGAGCTATACATGGTCTTCATCTAACTGACCCAAGCCTTTGACGAATAGTTTTTTTTCCCCTCTGGTATCCAGTCACCTCAGCAGCTTTCCCAACATCTATGGCATTGGATATTAATGCCCTGTTACAGACGATCGTGATTTTAATCTTGGACTGTGTTCCGCAGGGCATTTTCATCCAAAATCAAACTGACAGCAACATCCTTTCTCTCTACACTAGAACTAAAATAACATCACCAGAAATAACAACTTCAGCAGGCAGAACATGCTTGTGTTTGACTGTGCAACTACAGTACAATGTTCTGCCTGCTGAAGTTGTTATTTCCACTGGAAGAGCATCAGATGTAAATGAGGAAGAATTTGGGTTCACCACAAAGAGTCCATAACTACTTATCTGATGTTCATACAGCTTTGATCTAATCCTGAACACTGGCATACACCAATGTTTGCCCCCATGCAATCAGAAAAGTAAATCTACATTGACAGATGACATAGATAATATGGAACACCTTGCTTACCTTGGTAGGCCATCTATCCTTGAAGACCAATATAAATGATGAATACAACACATGATCCAATGCCGATAGCAGAGTGCCTCTGTTGTTGAATAACTACAACAGAATGTATACTTTTAATTTATAAGCCAGTGGTGAACCCAAATTCTTCCTCATTTACATCTGATGCTCTTCCAGTGGAAGGTTTGTGTGAAGTACTTAATGCATATTTTGTATTTGGCTTCAGAGAAGATGAGGATGATAAAAGAAAGGGCTTTAAGGAGGAAGACTGAAGTATTGGAGATGATAACAAAGGAGTGGGAAGGCATGGTAAAATGTATACCAAGATCTTAAAAAGTATGTGAGGAAATATCACACCCTCTGACTTATTTTCCAATAATCAATTTCTGCAGGCAATTTCGGGAGGAATGGAAGAATGTTACTGTGGTAACATTTTTGTGTTATTTATGTGATATGGACTTGGTTGGTGGGGACGCTGCTAGCTGGCTGCCCTGCCAGCAGTGTGTTAGTTTTTTCTACTCTTTTTGTTTTTTTAGTGTGTCTCAATGTGTGTTTTTGTAATGTTTCTTGGTGTGTCTTGTGTGGGGGATGATGTGGCGAGGTAAGGGGGAAACCGCTTTGGTCGCCTCCTCCACAGAGAGGCGACTTTTTCCATGTCGGTTCCCTCGTAGCCTAACGTAGAGGGTCGGTGCGGCCTTTCCCGGAGACGCGCCCGGGGCTTCAGCTGCGGGCGCAGCGCGGACTCTCTTGTCGGGGAGCGGGCAAGCCCTCGCCCGGGCGGGGGGGGAAGGGGGGGGAGCGCTCCGTTCGCTGGCCCGCGGCAGCCTGAAGCCACAGTCTGCGGAGCTCCAGCTGGCGCGGCGTCCGGAGCCTGGGATCCCTTGTTGGGGACCCCGAAGGAGAAGAGCTCAGACCGCTGGCCTGCGGCCTACTACTAACAGCGGGCGCGGCGGGGACTTACCAACCGGAGCGGGATCCCTCGCCGGGGATCCCTGGAGAGGAGCTCCGACCGCCGGCCCTGCGGTCTGCGGCGCTTCTGGCTGCGTCGAGGCGGGGACTTTAGATCTTCGACCGCCGGCCTACACCATCTTGGAGCCGCGGTCTCCGGTGGGGAAGCACCGATTCGAGACTTACCTGGAATTACCTTGTCTGCACATCTGGACGCCCGCAGCACGACTGCGGAGGGTTGTGGTCCCGACCACGGGGGAATATGGAGGAGGACTGACCAAACTTTGTGCCTTCCATCACAGTGATGAATGCTGTGGTGGATAGCTGTGTTAAATTTTGATTGTGTTTTGTGTGTTCCTTTTTTATTGTACCGCTGCTGGCAAATTCATTTCACTGCACTTTATGTGTAGGTGACAAATAAAACTCGACTTGACTTGTCGGAATTACAGAATTGTGAAATGTGAGGAAATACATTTGGAAAGGCAAACAAGGCTAGTGAATACATGATTATGGGAAGATACCTTTTATACTTTATGGACAAGACATGCAAAAGAAGGTAAGAGGGATCATGCTATAACATCAATCAGGCCATATATAGTTTTCTGGTAATCATATTACAGGAAGGATGTGGCAGCACTAGGGAAGGTGAAGAGGATTGTAGTTAGGGGAGAGGTTACCAAGCTAGGGAACAAAAGACTAACGGAAGAATTAGTTGAAGTGCTTTAAATTATGAGATGTCCTGACAGGGTAAATGAAATTGGACCTTATTTCATAAGATCATAAGATCAAAAGTGATAGGAGCAGAATTAGGTCATTCGGCTCATCATGTCAACTCCGCCATTCAATAATATCTGATCTAACCTTACTTTCCTGCCTTCTCCCCATAACCTCTGACACCTGTATTAATCAAGAATGTATCTATCTCTGCCTTAAATATATCCACTGACTAGGCCTCCACAGCTTTCTGTGGCAAAGAAATCCACAGATTCACCACCCTCTGGCTAAAGAAATTCCTCCTCATCTCCTTCCTAAAATAATGTCCTTTAATTCTGTGGCTAGACTCTCCCACTAGTGGAAACATCCTCTCCACATCCACTGCATTCAAACCTTTCGCTATTCTGTACGTTTCAATGAGAAACGTTCCCCCTCATTCTTCTAAACTCCAGCGAGTATTGGCCCAGTGCTGTCAAACGCTCATCATATGTTAACCTACTCATTACTGGGATCATTCTTGTAAACGTCCTCTGGAACCTCTCCAGCGCCAGCACATCCTTCCTCAGATATAGTGCCCAAAATATTCCAAATGCGTCCTGACCAGCAGCTTATAGCCTCAGCATTTCATCCCTGTTTTTGTATCCAAGCCCTCAAAATAAATGCTAGCATTGCGTTTCTTTCTTTCCAGCGATTCGACTTTCAGATTTACTCCCAAGTCCCTTTGCACCGCCGATTTCTGGATTCTCTCCCCATTTAGAAAATAATCCATGCCTTTATTCCGACTACCAAAATGCATGACTCCACACTTTGCTACACAATTTTCCATCTGCCCACTTGTCTGCCCACTCTCCCAACCTATCCAAGTCCTTCTGCATAGTCCCTAATTTCTCTACACTACCTGCCCCTCCACCTAGTTTCCCAGCAGGGATGTCAGTAAAAAAGGGACATAAATAATTATAGTAAATTAATTGATAGAAAAATTAAAGGAGTGCTGAGGAAAAATATTTTGCCCAGTGAACGGTGGTACACAGACAGATTTCACTATGCTAAACAGTGGTAGAAACAGAAGCCCTTGCCATATTTTAAAAATCGTTAACCTGTGATCAAGATGATGAAGCTGTGGGATTAACCTGGAGTCTATTTTAATTTATGTTTTTGCCTGTTGTCTGAATATATGTGCCCATGATGCTGCTTGCATCTTGCTGCAAGCAAGAATTTCATGACACCGATATCTCACTTGTTTATTGTGCATATGACAATAAACTCAACTTGACATGACTCTATGATCATATAGGATGGCATGGTTAGCACTGTTCAAAAAGCTTTAAGAGCTAATCTGAGTATTTTTAAGAACCTGAAGCCACTCTGCAGAAGATATAGAAACACCTTGAGTATAGAAGTTGGGAGGTCATGTTGCAGATTTTTAAGACATTAGTGAGAAAGCATTTAGAGTATTGTGTTCAATTCTGGGCATTGTCAATCTTGAAAGCGTTTAGAGAAGATTTACAAGGATGTTGCCAGAACTAGAGGGTCTGAGCTATAGGGAGAGTTTGTGTAGGTTGGGTCTCTATTCCTTGGAGCACAAGATGATGGGGGGTGATCTTATAGAGGTGTATAAAATCATGAGAGGAATAAATCAGGTAGATGCACAGAATCTCATGCCTAAAGTAGGGTAATCGAGGACCAGAGGACATTCAAGGGGAAGGAGAAAACGTTTAATAGGAACCTGAAGGATAACCTTTTCACACAAAGGGTGGTGGGTGTATGGAACAAGCTGCCAGAGGAGGTAGTTGAGGCTGGGTCTATCCCAACATTTAAGAAACAGTTAGACAGGTACATGAATAGGACACGTTTGGAGGGTTATGGACCAAACGCAGGCAGATGGGACTAGTGTAGCTGGGACATGTTGGTTGGTGTGCGCATGTTGGGCCGAAGGGCCTGTTTTCACACTGTATCACTATGACTCTATGACCTTCCAAGTCAGTGCAGATAAAAGATGAACATGGCATTCTTATTTGTGACTTCCAATCACTCTTATTTCCTATTTTTCCTCTAGGATTTGTCTGATAAATTAGATACTGAATGCACATTCATGGTGCTTGAAGACCAGAAGTTAAAGATACTCTGGACAAGCCAAGACGAGTTTTCTGATCTTCCAATTGCAGCATGTCATGAGTTAGTACAAGCCCAGGCCAGTGGCAAACCAACCTGAAAATTTGGAATCACGGAACAAGCTGATTACAATTTAATGATCTAATGTTTGAAGTTAAAGAAACTCTGGCACAGGCCACAAACTGTGTGTCCTGTTTAATTCAGCACGCACAATAATGAAATGTAGGAGGACAGGAGTTTTAAAAATAAATAATTTTAAAAGAAGAAGCAGTTTTTTTTTAAATCTGCACTATGCCAATATTCTGAATATCTATCAGTGATGGCAGCTTTGCCTCACTTTCCAAGGAATCTTCTGCTATCTGTACACTCTCATTTTCTACTAGATCTAGTGGGCATTGACACCATCTCCCACACATCAACAAAAACTTAATTGTATGTAACAATTTAAACAATTAACATAATTTGAAAGGGGAAATGGTGCAACAGCCTAATTGGCTTTCATGGCCATTCATCTACAATTATGGAAATCTCCTTCTTTATCAGTATTTATCAATTACTTACCTTATTTTAACAATGTAGAATCTGTCAAGACCTTGACAATCTGAGGTACAATGCATTCAGAAAGTATTCACTTTTTCCACATTTTGTTATGTTACAGCCTTACTTTAAAATGGAATAAATTATTTTTTTTATCATCAATCTACACACAATACCCCAGAATGAAGAAGTGAAAACAGGTGTTTAGAAAATTTTTGCAAAGGAATAACTGAAATATCACATATACAGAAGTATTCAGACCCTTTCCTATGACACTCAAAATTGACCTTAGGTTCATCCTGTTTCAATTGATTATCCTTGAGATGTTTCTGCAACTTGAGTCCACCAGTGGTAAATTAAATTGATTGGACATGATTTGGAAAGGCACACACCTGTTTATATAAGGTCACACAGTTGACAGTGCATGTCAGAGCAAAAACCAAGCCATGAAGAAATTGTCCATAGACCTCCGAAACAGGATTGTGTCGAGACACAGATCTGGGGAAGGGTATAAAACAATGTCTGCAGCATTGCAGGTCCCGAAGAGCACAGTCACCTCCATCTTTCTTAGTTCCAAAGAAATTTGGAACCACCAGGTCTCTTCATAGAGCTGGCCGCCAGGCCAAACTGAGCAATCTGAGGAGAAGGGCCTTGGTCTGGGAGATGACCAAGAACCTGAAGGTCACCCTGACAGTTCCAGAGTTCCTCTGTGGTGATGGGAGAACCTTCCATAAGGACAACTTTATCTGCAGCACCCCACCGATCAGGCCTTTATGGTAGAGTGGCCAGATGGAAGCCACTCCTCAGTAAAAGGCACATAACAGCCCGCTTGGAGTTGCCGAAAGGCATGAGAAACACGATTCTCTGGTCTGATGAAACCAAGATTGAACTCTGGCCTGAATGCCAAGCATCACATCTGGAGGAAACTAGGCACTGCCAAATCCCCTGGCCAATGCCATACCTATGGTGAAGCATGGTGGTGGCAGCATCATGCTGTGGGGATGTTTTTCAGCGGCAGGAACTGGGAGACTAGTCAGGATCGAGGGAAAGATGAATGGAGCAAAGCTCTCTGTACAGAGGTTCCTCAACTCAGCTCAAATGGCCAACATCTTCGCCTCAGACAGTGACCCTAGTTCCATATTCCCCAGATTGAGGAATAAACCATTCGACATTGGCCTCTGCTAATTTATCTTAGAATTAAAATGATCAAATTTCCCTGCCTTTTCCCCTATCATAACAATTAATTTGGCTACACTGACAGTGAAGACACACGTCATTCCTCAAGTTCAGAGACCAAAACCTACACACACTACTCCAAATGTACTCACCCAAGGCCTACACAATCTCAGCGAGATTTTAAAAACATTTTCCACTCCATTTCCTTTACTTTGGATAGTGGCAAAGGATTTAAAACAAGATTAATGACTTGACTTGCTAATCTATTGAAAGTTCAAAGATAGACACAAAATGGAGTAACTCAGCAGGACAGGCAGCACCTCTGGAGAGAAGGAATAGGTGATGTTTCAGGTCGAGACCCTTCTTCGGACCCGAAATGTCACCTATTCCTTCGCTCCAAAGGTGTTGCCTGTCCTGCTGAGTTACTCCAGCATTCTGTGTCTATCTTCAACTATCTTCAATAGCATCTGTAATTCCTTCCTACACATTTATTGAAAGCTCTTTTTCCAAATGATTTGTAACCAACTTTGAACAAATTGTAGCCCGTACAAAATAAAGGACATGCCACGGTGAATGAAAATCTAAAAATTGCAGATGCTGGAAATATGAAATAAAAATAAAAAATGCTGGGAACTCTCAGTATCTTCAACTTGAACCATCAACTCTTTTTCTCTTTTCACGGATACTATCTGATTTACTGGATGTTTCCAGCATTTTCTGTTTTATAAGATGAAATGATACCATCTATAAAATTGTGAAACTGGATGTAGATTTCTGTTTAAAACTATCTGATGCCTTTGGCCATTACTCATGGTGCTGGTGCATAGGTTTAATAATTTAATTGAAGGAATGATCAATAATCTTTGCATGTGACGTGATAGTTAGATTGGTGGGTATATTGATCTTTCGCTATCCTGAGATTCAGTAGATTAATTCAATAACCAAGAATTTTCAGCTGCAATCAAGATCTGTGGTTCTTGCTTCACTGGTTCATATCCTTCAGGCTCGTTCAATGAAAACCATGGAACAGATTGATTTCAGTGCGCAGAATGATGGAAACCAAAGATCCTATAGCAAGCAAGATAGATCACTCGACGAAAAAGACGTAGTACGGTCATGGGCAGATTCATCGGTAATTTTTGGCCCCATTTCCGTAAGTCGGGTCGGGTTACTGAAATGGATGAAAAAAAAGGCCCACGTTCCGCTCCGTTGCATACTACTCGTCAGCCCATTGCATTTAGCAGGAGTGGTCTATCTTGATCTTTGATGGAAACAACCCAAGGTCCTTTTCTCCTCCACTGTGCAGCAATGTTGGGTGTGTGCGTGCGTGCGTGCGTGCGTGTGTGTGTATATGTTTCATGGAGATTCAGATTTCTGAATGCAGTGGTTGTAAAGTCTGCCAACATTCACGGTGAAAAATCTCAATGTATAAAAGCATGTTGAATGAAATATCAGAAGTGAAATAATATCAGAGAAATTGTACCTAGTAAGGAGTTAAAGAAAAAGGATTGGGATGAGAAGAGAAACATTGGCATGGTGAAGAATATAAAATGTATATGGAAATAATTCAAATTACATACAACATAGAACAGTACAGCACAGACACAAGTCCTTGAGCCCACAATGTCCTTGCTGAACATGATGCCAAGTTAAATTAATTTATTTGCCCGACCTGATCCATATCCTTCCATTTCCTACATATCTAAAGATCTCTTAAATGTTACTACTGTACATGTTTCCACCCACATACCTGGCAGTGCATTCTTGGCACACATCATTCTCCACATCAAAACCTCTCCCTGCACATCTTCTTTAAACCTCCCCCCTCTGACCTTAAAGCTATGCACTCTATTGTTTGACATTTCTACCTTTTGAAAAGGGAAATGACATTCTTCCATATCTATGCCTCCCATAGAACATAGAACAGTATGTTCTCCTTCCTCAACTCTGTAACAGTCCTTTCAGATGAGGCAGAGGTTCACCTGCACCTCCTCCAACGTCATTTACTGTATCCGTTGTTCAAGATGTGGACTCTTATACATCGGCGAGACCAAACGTAGACCGGGCGAACGTTTCGCTGAACACCTTCGCTCAGTCTGCCTGGACATACTTGATCTCCTGGTTGCTAAACACTTTAATTCCCCTTCTCATTCCCACACTGGCCTTTCTGTCCCAGGCCTCCTCCATTGTCAGAGTGAGGCTAAACGTAAATTGAGGAACAGCAACTTACAACCCAGGGGTGAATATTGATTTATTTAACTAGTAGTTCAACAGGCAAAAGGTACAAAATTGTGGAAAACGCACACCGCCAGATTCAGCGACAGTTTCTTTCCATCTGTTATCATCCTACACAACCAGAGAGCAGTGCTGAACTCCTATCTATCACTTTTTGATGACCCTCGGACAATCTTTGGACTTTGCTGGCGTTACCTTGTACTAAACATTATTCCCATATCATGTATCTACACACTGTAAATGGATCGACCGTAATCATGTATTGTCTTTCTGCTGACTGGTTAGCATGCAACAAAAGCTTTTCACTGTACCTCGGTACACATGACAATAAACTAAACTGAAACCCTCTTGCATCATCACTCACATCAATAGGAGATAAAACATTCTTTCACATCTTCCCATTACCTTGATGGGCCTGGCATCAGAAGGGTCCAAAACGTTATCTCTACCATGTCCCATTATCTATTGTACAGTAGATCTCCAGTGCATATGTGGCCTGGAAATATAAACATTCAAAACTTCATGAAGCAAGCAATTCTTCAGAAAA